>NW_012122598.1:4857121-4863181 GCF_000951035.1 Colobus angolensis palliatus
TGGGGGGAAGTATACTTAGCCTTAGGTGAGGCACCAATACAGAGGGATGGAGTGAGGTTCAGACCACACAGCCAGATATCCAGCACTGCAAGAGGCAGCACTGGACAGGAGGTGACAAATGAGGGGACAGAGGTGGAAAGGCCAAATGTCCTTGAAAAGACCTTGAAAACACCTGGTGTACCGCCCACTGGGAGACATACACGTGGCCCCTCTACTTCTTTCTTTTACTGGCTAAAGACAGCTGCGAAGTGCTATGCTAATTCACCCAAGTCCTCGCTGAGTAGCTGGACAGTGTGTCATCAGTCTAATTCCATCTTCTGCTCTAATTGGCTGTGATCAATTCCACCCCATTTCTAATTGGTTGGGTTATGCGACAATCCAGCACTGTCCATCCCACTTTCTCTCCCGCTCTGCATGGCACTAGGCGGCAAAACCCGCCATCTTTAACAATGCGGCAAGCCCGCCAAGATTGCACCGAGCAAAAGCCCGCCATGATGTCCACGTGACAAAAGCCATGATATACACATGACAACGCCTGCCATATTGTCCCTGCGGCAAAACCCAACACGAAAAGCACACAGCAAAGACAAAGAGGCCCGCCATGTTTTACACTGCGGCAAGACCTTTAGCCGCCATCTTTTCCTGTGTGACCGCACATGTCCACCACCATGCTAACCACTTAACAAAGCCTCGCCCATCATGATGTGGCCTTCCCGCCACTTGAACACTGCGACAGAACTGGATCCGCCATTTTGGACAACCTAACAAAGCACAGCCCGCCATGCTGAGCAATGCCGCAATGTCAAAATCGCCATTTTAAGCCTTGCACCTTAGTCTTTCCTAACCTTTCATTTTCAACTAGTGCCTTGTACTGACAAAAGACCATTCTGTCTTACTGCCTCCCGATACAACAATCACGCAAAGCTCGTAACAAGCCCCAAATCAACTCATTCAGACAGGTTTAGCTCATGCAATGCACATGACTTCCTCTGCCTGACCTATCATCCATCTTGCCTCCCTAGTTTAAACTTAGCACAAACGACTAGCCCTAAGCTGAGTTATGCGGCAAATCTAAAATGGCGGCCACTTTTCCTCCACGCCCTTAGCTTAACTGCAGAGTCATTCCCTGCCAAAGCCATAGGTACACTCACACACCACCAAATGATCAGCAGCAAAAAAAGTGTAGATATTCCAGAGAGTGCAACAACCCACAAAACCAACATTTTTTCATCCATAAAAAGCACCGACGGGCGATGAAAAAAAAAAAATCAAAGCAGGTATCCGCGGCCCCGATGGGCCAGAAAAACAAAAATTAAAGCAGGTATCCGAGGCCCCGATGGGCAAGGAAAAAATACAAAATAAAAGCAGGTATCCGAAGCCCCGATGGGCCAAAAAAAGAAAATTTTTAAAAAGCAGGTATCCGTCACCCCGATGGGCCAGAGTGTTGGGGGGTCAGAGGGGAAGGGAATCAGCAAGTATCCGATGCCCCGATGGGCTAAGGAAAAAAAAAAATAAAAAGCAGGTATCCGCGGCCCCGATGGGCGAATAAAAAGGCATTAAAAGGTAGGTATCCACAGCCCCGTTGGGCAAAGAAAAAATAATAAAACCAGGTATCCGCAGCCCCGATGGGCAAAATATAGAAAAGAAAGTGGAAGAGTGGAAAACTGATCCACAAAATCAAAGATGTCAACCAAAAATGATTCCAAAAAAAAATTCCTTAAAAATTAAAAATTGCCTCAAAATATTCCAAATACTTTTTTTAAAAAAATATGGAGGACGTGTCAAGAAAACACTAGGAGAAAGTATAGAATTTTAAAAAATATTTTATGGAATTTAGGTGATTTTTTAAGGAAATAGGCCATAAGGGGTGTTGGGGGACTAGAAAATGTTCTAGAAAGAACCCCAAGTGCAGAGAGATCTTCAGTCAGGAAGCTTCCAGCCCCGAGAGAGGAAGAAATATGGCTGCAGCAGCGAATTGCAGCGCTTTAAGAACTGAGGGGGGGGCTGAGGGCGGAGAGAGCATAAGAGGCGTGGCCTAGAAGATTGAAAGCCCGACATCTTTGTGATTTGGTTGGTTCAAAATTTACCCAGTAAGGACAAAAAAGGGAAATTTCAAGAAAGCAAAGATATACCAGAAAGAACGTTAACTGGAAGTAGACTTCATTTCTAGACCAGGAGTCACAACTTCAATGGGTTTTCCAGTTCTCATCTATAACATGGGGACATTGAGTAAATCAAGCAATAATTAATGCTAAAATCCTCCATAAACTACATAGTAAATGTGAAGATGTTAATTCAGTTAGGTTTTGAGATTGGGAGAAGGGATAGGGAGAGCTCTGATGTGTTGATAAAGTATCCAAATGTATCATTCAAACCAGAATTTGTAACTCCTCCAACCAAACTTTTGAACCAAAGAAGCTAGGAAGGAGTAATACATTGAGGTTAGTACCATCTTCAAGGGACTTCCCATTCTGTTATCCAATGTAATAGATAATGGAATATGTATTACATAGATAATAATAAACAATTATTCCTGTTTTATACATTATAATAGAGTTCTATAGAGGTTACATCATGTGCCTGAGGTCACACACCATGATTCAATGTATTTTTTACTCCAACACCCTACCTTGTATGGCTCCCAACCATAAGAGAACAAAAGTGCTTATGAGTCAATTGGTGAGCAAGAGAGAAAAAGGAAAGAAAGACATTTCATAGAATGGCTATTTGGTTCCTAAATAATCAAGAAAGAGTACTGTTTGTGACCTGTTTGTCATTTTTTAACTATGACTCCTTAATCTTTACTATTTTCCTATTTCCTCCATGAATCTGAGGAACCCAACATTGGACCAACCATAATGGCACAGTAGTGAAGTTGACCCTCTGTCAGTAACTGGTAAGTGGTAGGGAAAAAAGCTCGTATAAAAGCCAAAGCTGCCCTCAGAAACCTGGCTATTTCAGTAGGAAGCAATTAATCTCATAAACTCTTCTATATTATTCGAGAAACAACAGAGAACCAGACAGGAGACAATGGCAACTTAAGCATTATAGAGCAACTTCTAGAAAGTCAAAGGATACATTACCCTCCCAGTGGCTGAACTGGAAAGTGTAACCATCAACCCAAATCTATCAGGTAAGCTTGCTCTTCAGTTTCCAGATAAATAATAAAGTATGCAAATTTTCTTCCTTAAGAAATACCTTCCATCTTCTAAGTGTCCTTGGATCAAACAAAAAAAGTAATCTGACTTGTCATTCCAAATGAGGGCTATTGTATTGTAAAGTGGTACAATACAATGGTACCTTTGAGAAAACAATGCTTAACAAAAAGTGAAACTACCTACAGTGACACCTATGAAGCAGCTATCAGAAAGACTGGATTACCAAACCTCTAATACATCTTTATCTACTAGAAGTTTCTGCAAGTGTGGAAATGTTCTATACTTTTAAGAAATTTGGTTGGCCAGGCACGGTGGCTCACGCCTGTAATTCCAGCACTTTGGGAGGCCGAGGTGGGTGGATCTCCTGAGGTCAGAAGTTTGAGACCAGCCTGGCCAACATAGCGAAACCCTGTCTCTGCCATAAATACAAAAATTAGCCGGGCATGGTGGCAGGCACCTATAATCCCAGCTACTCGGGAGGCTGAGGCAGGAGAATCACTTGAACCCGGGAGGCGGAGGTTGCAGTGAGTTGAGATTGTGCCACTGCACTCTAGTCCAGGCGACAGAGCAAGACTCCATCTCAAAAAAAGAAAAAAGAAATTTGGTTGGGGAAAAATTTTCTAAAGACTCAAGTAGCATCAACTATAAAAGATTGATAAATTTGACTCTGAAATTAAAACCTTTTGTTTCACAAAAATACCTTTTAAAATAAAAAGGCAAAAAGACAATTTATAAACTGGTTGCCCTGGGTTTCTGTGACCATGCCCTGGTTCCAGGTGGGCAGTCATGCTAGCAGATCACTCTCATTGGTTGTCACTGGATTTTTTTAAATGGTAATTCTTAAGGTTAGGCATGCAAAATGGTGCTGATGTGCCATTATGGGATGTCACTCACATTGGACACAGGACATGTTCAGAGCTGTGGCCTACCTAAGTCCACTGTTGACCCTTAGGCTAAAGAAACTGCAAAAGCAAGAAATTTATAATTTCAACACAAAGAAGTTCCAGAGTGCCATTGCAATGGAAGTAGTACAGTGTTGCTATGTTTTTCTCATGGAGGGAGATATGAAATTAGCCAGGAATGGTGCATTTAACAATAAACATAAAGAGATGATTTCTGGACCTAAAAAGGAAGATATGGTGCAAGGTCATTATAAAAATTGGTATGTGAACTGTTGAATAAACAAATATGTAAGCATCTCTTCTCCACCTGGTATTCTAAATTTTCATTGATAAATCGCTACACCTCACATGGGCCCATGTATTTGTAATATATTTTTAATCAAACTGTTTACATTGAAAGGAACTTCTGAAAAATATTTGCCTAGGCCTTTGCCCTAGAGCAGTCCTGCCCTCTTCTGCCGTTTATTACCTTCAGGTTTTACTTACGCCCCTGCCCTCACTAGCTTTCAATTCACTTTACTTCCTCCTCTTCCCGACCTGGCCTCACCTTCACTACTGCTTGGCTCCATTTTCTAAACCTGTTAGGATCAGAAGTATGGAAACTGAGACACTAGACGGAAAAGTGACTTGCTCAAAGTCAATTAGCTAGTGAGAGTTGGGCTCTGATGGGGATGTTTCAGGCATATTTTCTGTGGCCATGCCACAGCTGTGTTAGCATCCTCTTCTTTGGGCTCCCAGTCACGTGGCACACAATAGGAAGAAATCAGGTCCTCTTTTTAAAGATTCAGATTATTCCAGTTCTAGGATTGTCACTATGTTAATCTGTACATCCTCTCCCCTGCTAAATTAGGACCCAACAAAAGCCGTCACTGTCGATTTAGCCACGAGATGGCAGCATAAAATCATCAAAGAAGCACTGAGCCTGTCTGCAGGAAAGGAGCCAAAGGCGCGTACCGGGCAGGACCAGAATCTGATATAAAGGGGGAAAAGTCTGATTCATACAAGGTTAGTATCAGAAGAAAGGATCAAAGAAAAGTGCTCAACCCCCTTTAATTTGAAGAGCACCCCCCACTAAACAGGAGTCTGTCCTTGGCTTGAGGGCAATGCCATTTAAAGAGGACTTTGATAAAGCCTTCTAATTAGCAGGCTGGTGGAGGCCCTCCAAATCATCACCAGTGAAAAGCAGTTAAAGGGACCAGGACATATTATGGAACAGAAAATAAAAGACCTGGGGAAGGGCTCTTTACAACTTAAAGGGCTGTCTGCAATGGGGGAAGTTGATGAATAGTCTTGTTGTGTGTAGCTCTAATAAATAAAGACGTCTAAATACTCTGAGCTGTCCAAAGATGGAACAGTAACACCTCCAGAACTGGTGAATGCCAATCTCTGAAAACCTGCAAGCCAATAGTGTATTTTGTGAGGATGCTACAGAGACAATCAACAGATAGAAAAGTTGTGCTATATTCCTTGTAAGGGTCTTCCAAATAGCCCCAAATCCTATGAACCTCATCACAGTATTTGGGCCGTTCCTCTAGCCCTCAAACACACTATTTATGATATCCTTCAAGAGTGTATTAGGACGTTGGGAAAGATTTTATAGTTTATCGAAAGAGAACAAGGGGTTATACATATTAAAGCTCAGTGAATGTACTCTTAACAATTGTATACATACTTCCCATCAACATTAAAAATACTGTAAATGGGCTGGGTATGTTGGTTCAGACCTTTAATCTCAGCACTTTAGGAGGCCAAGGCAGGAGGATCTTTTGAGGCCAGGAGTTTGAGATCAGCATGGGCAAAATAGCGAGACCTCTGTCTCTACAAAAATAAAAACTAAAAAAATTAACCAGGCGTGGTGGTGCATACCCGTAGTTCTAGCTTCTCAGCAGGATGAAGCAGGAGGATTGATTGAGCCCAGGAGTTCAAGGATACATTGGGCTGCGATTGCCCCACTGAACTCCAGACTGGGTGAGAAAGCAAACACTACCTCAAAAAAAATT
>NW_012122598.1:4866851-4871232 GCF_000951035.1 Colobus angolensis palliatus
ATGAATTCCCTCAGCTTATGTCTGGGAAAGTCTTTATTTCTCATTTAATTCTGAAAGACAGCTTTGCTGATTATAGTAATCTTAGTTGATGAATTTTGACTTTAACACTTAGAATATATCCTCACACTCTCTCCTGGCCTGTAAGGTTTCTGCTGAGAAATCTGATGGTAGCCATATTAAAGCTTCCTTGTATGTGATATGCTTCTTCTGCTCCTTTGAGAATTCTTTCTTAGTTTTTGAATTTTGATAGTTTGATTATAATGTGTCTTGATGAACTCCTCTTTTGGTTGAATTTAATTGCATATTCCTGAGCTTCTTGTAATTCAATATTCTCTTTTCCCAGATGGGAACTTTTTGGCCACTATTTCTTTAAATAAGCTGTCTGCCTCTTTCTTGCTCTCTTCACCATCTGTAGTTTCAATATGCAAATAGTAATTTTCTTGGTGGTGTCCCATAGACCTGTAGGCTTTCTTAATACCTTTTCATTTTTTTTCTTTTTCTCCTCCAACTGGATGATTTCCAGTCATCTATATTTGCATTCACTTATTTGTTATTCTGCTTGATGTAGTCTGCTGTTGAAGTATCTTTGGTATTTTTTACTTCAGTCATCATATTTTTCAGCTTGAAAATTTATCTGGTTCTTTTTTCAAGTTTTGAATTTCTGCCTACTTTCTTGTTTTGTTCATATTCTGTCTTCCTGATCTTTTAAAATTATTTGTTTTTTTGTAATTTGCTGAGCCTCTTTAGAACAATTGTTTTGAATACTTTGGCAGGCAATTCATGTACCTCCAATTCTTCGTGGTCACTCACTGGAAGTTTATTGTGTTTTTCTGGCAATATCATGTTTCCCTGATTCTTCCTCATCCTTGTAGTCTTGCAAAGGTGTCTGCACTTTTGAAACAGCAGTCACCTTTCAGACATTATGGCCTGGCTTTGGCAAGGAAAGCCCTTTACCTAAGAAGGAAAAAGGGAGACATACTAGGTGCACTGTGGCGCTGGGTCTAGACCATAGGAAACCAAATGTGGGGGCGTAGTGTGGCTCTGGGTCTGGTGGTGTGGTGGCGGGTGGGGGCTGAGTCTAGTCAGCTCAGGCATGCATAAGTCATTGGCAACTGCATGGTCCTTTGTGTCAAGAGCTGTGGGAGGTTCGCAAAGATTATGAGGGCCGTTGGGGTCCTCAGCTATGTATATGTGACAAACAGCTAGGGTCTGGGGCTGGCAGCAGTGGAGGCCAGAGCTGAAAGTGTGCACATGCTCCACTGTGGAGTCTGGTTGCAGCAGCCTGTTGTAGCCTCACACATGGTAGCAAGAGCTTGGGTCATATGCCAAAGCTGGGCCTGAATGTGAGCGTAGATGTGGTGGTAGGTGCTGCAGGTTGCCCATGCCTGATCACAAGGGCCAGATGCATGGTGGCAACAGGGGTCAGGCTGTCTGCATGTGTGTGTGTGGCAACTGCAGGGCTCAACTGGAGGTGGGTAGGCATGTGCAGCATAGTGATAAATGCAGGACCAATGGGGCAGGGCCAACAGCTTATGCATGAACCACTATAGGAGCCAGGGCTGACAGCATGCAGTAGTCCTGCAGAGATCAGTCTTGAGTGTATGTGGGGTCAATTCCTGAGGTGAGGGGCTTTAGGGTTCTTTGCAGGCACAGGTGCAATAGCTGCACTGGGTCTCTGGGCCAGAGCACCCATGTAAGTAACATCAGGGGTGGCTTTGGAAAGGATAGTTGTCTTAGGCACCTGGAGTATATGAAGGCCACTGCAGTGGTACTCTGGGCTGGGACAACCACAACAGGAGCAGTTCAGGTGGCTTTGGGGAGGAGGGTGGTTGGTTAGGCACCTAAAGACTTCAAGGCTCCTGGGTTGTGTCACCAGGCTGAGGAAACTGCAGCAATAGCAATCCTGCCCTAGATGGCTCCTGGGAATGGGAAGGGGAGATGACTCCAGCACCTTAGACTATGAATGTGAAGAAAATTGCAAGGCCTTCTGTAGCAAAAGTGGCAGGGGCGTTTATTGCTGATGTGCTGGCATTTGTTTTTCTCAGTAGTAAAAGCTGCTATGTTCCTCTGCAGGACAAGCTGCTGGGCTCCACAATTTCAAACACTGAGGAATCCTCAGCGGTTAAGGCTGTGGAGTCTACACAGCAGCTCCAGGGGCTGTTTGGGTCCTCAGTGGAGAAGTCTGCTGCTTTCCCATGTCAGGTAGGCCACTGAGGGTCACAATAACTTGCACCTTTTGACTGATTCTAAAAGAGCTCATGCAGGCCAGGCGCGTTGTCTCACGCCTGTAATCCCAGCACTTTGGGAGGCCGAGGCGGGCGGATCACCTGAGATCAGGCTTTCGAGACTAGCCTGGCCAACACGGTGAAACCTCGTCTCTACTAAAAATACACAAATTAGCCGGGCATGGTGGTGGGTGCCTGTAATCCCAGCTACTCAGGAGGCTGAGGCAGGAGAATTGCTTGAACCCAGAAGGCAGAGGTTGCAGTGAGCCAAGATCATGCCCAGCCTGGCAACAGAGCAAGACTCCATCTCAAAAAAAAAGAAAAAAAAAATTCACCAGCAAACACTAGGGAGAGGGAGGAATTTTATTTCCCAAGGTATCACATTATAATATCTAAATGTGCAGTTTTCATTAAAAAATTACAAGGCATACAAAAAACAGGAAAGTATAGCTAATATACAGAAAGAAGGTAATTAACAAAAAATGGTCCCTGAGAAAGTACCAACATTAAACTTATTAGACAAGGATTTTAATTAATTAATTTGCTTATTTATTTTCTCATTTTTAGTTTTTCTAGTAGTTCTTTTTCAAATGTATTTTTAGTTCACAAATAATTGTATATATTCATGGGGTAAAATGTGGTATTTTGATACATGCATGCATTGTAGAATAATTAAATCAAGCTACTTACTATATATCTCAGCTCACATACTTATTTTATGATGAGAATACTTAAAATTTACTCAGCAGTTTTTGAAATGTACAATACCTTATCACTGTTGTCATCATGCTGTGCAATATATCTCAAAAACTTATTCCTTCTCTCTAAAATTTTTATCCTTTGATCAACACATTTCGACCCTCTCTTCAGATTGTTAACCACCAGTCTACTCCTTATAAGTTCAAGTTTTGAAAATTACACAAATAAGTGAGATAATATAGTATTCATCTTTCTGTGCGTGGCTTAACTTAGTATAATGTCCTCCAGGTTCATATATGTTGTTGCAAATGACAGATTTTCCTTCTTTTTAAGGCTGACTAGTGTTCCATTGTGTATGTATATCACATTTTCTTTATACATTTATCTGTTGATGGGGACTTACATTGATTTCGTATCTTGACTATTGTGAATAATGCTATAATAAACATAGGAGGGCAAATGTCTCTTCAACACACTGATTTCAATTTCTTTGAACAATACCCACAAGTGGGATTGTTGGATCATAAGGTAGTTGTATTTTTAGTGTTTTCACAAGCCTCCATAATGGTTGTACTAATTTATATTTCCACCAACACTGTATAAAGTTTCCCTTTTCTCCACACCATCACCAATCCTTAACTTTTGTCTTTTTGAAAATAGTCATTCTAACAGATGTGAGGCAATATTGCATTGTGGTTTTGATTTGCATTTTTCTTTTTTTTTTCTTTTCTTTCTTTTTTTTTAATTTTTATTTTTTTGAGACAGAGTCTCTCTCTGTCACTGAGGCTGGAGTGCAGTGGTGCGATCTCGACTCACTACAACCTCCACTTCCTGGGTTCAAGCAATTCTCGTACCTCAGCCTCCCAAGTAGCTTGAATAATAGGCTCCTGCCATGATGCCCAGCTAATTTGTGTATTTTTAATAGAGACAGGGGTTCACCATGTTGGCCAGGCTGGTCTCAAACTCCTGGCTCAGGTGTCAGGTGATCTGCCCGCCTCGGCCTCCCAAAGTGCTGGGATTACAGGCATGAGCCACTGCGCCCGGCCTTATTTATTTATTTTTTTAGACACAGTCTCATTCTGTTGCCCAGGCTACAGATAATGCAGTGGTGCCATCTCGGCTTACTGCAACCTCTGCCTCTCGGGTTCAAGTGATTCTCCTGCCTCAGCCTCCTGAGTAGGTGGGATTATAGGCACCCACCACCATGCCTGGCTAATTTTTGTATTTTTAGCAGAGACAGGGTTTCACCATGTTTGCAGGCTGGTTTCGAACTCCTAACTTCAAGGGATCCTCCCACCTTGGCCTCCCAAAGTGCTGGGATTACAGGCATGAGCCACTGCACCCAGCCTGTTGGCCATTTGTAAGTCTTATTTTGAAAAATGTCTATCCAGGTTCTGTGCCCATTTTTTAATTGAGCTATTTGTTTTCTTGATATTGAGTTCTTTGAGTTCCTTCTG
>NW_012122598.1:4876859-4879633 GCF_000951035.1 Colobus angolensis palliatus
TCGATCTCCTGACCTTGTGATCCGCCCGTCTCGGCCTCCCAAAGTGCTGGGATTACAGGCTTGAGCCACCGCGCCCGGCCTAAATTAAGTATTTCAAATATGCTCAAAGATGTAAAAGAAGCAACAGACAAAGAACTAAAAAACACCGAGAGAATGGTGTCTCAACAAACAGAAATTATAAATTAGAAATAGCATTTATAAAAAGGAACCAAATAGAAATTCTGGAGCTGAAAATACAATAACTGAAACAAAAAATTCATTCCAGCCATTCAACAGAAAATTTGAGCAGCCAATAGAAAGAATCAACTTGAATAAGTCAATTGAAATTATTCAGTCTAAGAGGCACAAATAAAAAGAATTAAGAGAAATGAACAAAATGTGAGGGACCTATGGAACACCATCAAGATTCCAACATACACAGTATGGTAGTTTCAGGTAGAGATAGAGTGAACTAGCATAAAAAAAATAAAAATAATAAAAAATAATTTTAAAAAGGAGAAATAATGGTTAAAAAAAAAAAAAAAACTTCCCAAATTTGATAAGACACATTCATCTACACATTTAAAAAAACCTCAGTGAGCCAGGCCAATCCCAGCAGCCCCAGGCTCCAGACCAGCTCACCACTAGGCCAGCCCCCATAGTCCCAATCTTCAGTTCCACCCCAGCAATCAGCTGTTCCCTGCAACTGTAGTCATCAGGCTGGCAACCACAAACCCACCTCCAGGTCAGCCCCTGTGGTGCCAGGTGTCAGACTTGCTCCAGCACCATGTCAGCGATGCTGGACTCAAACTCCAGGCAGGCACCCACAGACACAGGCTCCAGGCCTGCCCAGCACCAGGACAGTCCCCATGACCTCACACTCCAGCTGGACCCTGTGGCTTCATGCTTCAGCAGACCCAGGGTCCAGGCCTTTCCCAGTAGGTCCCTGTGCTGGATTTGCCCCTACAGACACAAGCTTAAAGATTGCCCCAGTGTATCCGGGTCACAGGAACCCTCAAGTCCCCTAAACCCAGGCCAGCCCTCACAGTCTTAGTCTCTAGGCCAGCACCTACACACCCAGCCTCCAGGCTGGGACAAGTGGACGTGAGCTCCAGGCTGAGCCTGACAGCCCCGTGCTTAAGACCAGCCCCAGGATCTCCAGGCATAAGGCCAGTTCCCACAGACCTAGGCTTCAGACTAGACCCTGTGAACCCAGGCTTTACACCAGTCCCAGCACCAGGTTAGCCCAGGTTGATCCCAGTGGAAACAGGCTCCAGAAAACACAAGATCCAGGCTTGTTCCAACAGACCCAGGATCAAGGCCCACTGCAGTAGACCCCAGTGCCAGGCTAGACCCCATGGACTGAGGCTTCAAGACTATATCTGCAGACACAGGATCCAGGCCAGGCCCTGTGGACCCAGGACCCAGACCTGCACCATGGACTCAGGGTTCAGGCCAGCCCCAGTGCCAAGCCAGTGCTTGTGGACTCAGGCTCCAGGATCATCCCAGCAACTGCCCAGCCCCTATAGATGTAGGCCTAAGCCCCACCCCACCAAGTGCTAGGTCAGCCTCTGGACCAGGCTTCAGGCTTGCCTCTGGAGACACAGGTCTCAGCCTCAGACTCATGGACCCAGGCTCTGGGCTCTCAACAGTGCAGTCCCAATTAATAGGTTCACCCAAGTGGATGTAGGCCTAGACTCAACCCTGCAGGTGTAGGTGGCCTACGCCTGTCTACCTACTGACCCAGGCGTAGGCCAGCTTGTTCAAGGACTCCAGCAACAAGGTTTTCTTCAAATCACGCCTGAGAGCCTGCCGAGAATATTTGGATGAGCTGATTGGTGAAGGGCTTTCCCAGGGAAAGCATTCTATAAAAACTGAAACAAGGCCCAAATTGTTCAAATCCACAGACATCAGCTGAAGGCAACAAGACACATGAAACACCAAGGAGACATAACTTCACCAAAAGAACACAACAATCTCTCAGTAGGCCAGGTGCAGTGGCTCACACCTATAATCTCAGCACTTTGGGAGGCCAAGGTGGGTGGATCACGAGGTCAGGAGTTCAAGACCAGCCTGGCCAAGATGGTGAAACCCCCATCTCTAGTAAAAAAATAAATAAATAAATAAATAAAATACAAAAATTATCCGGGCATGGTGGCAGGTGCCTATAATCCCAGCTACTTGGGAGGCTGAGGCAGAGAATTGCTTGAACCCAGGAGTTAGAGGTTGCAGTGAGCCGGTGAGCCGAGATCGTGCCACCGCACTCCAACCTGGGCAACAGAGGAAGAATCTGTCTCAAAAATAATAATAATAATAATAGTTTCTCAGTAGCTGACCCCAAAGAAATGGCGATATACACACTGCCTGGCAAACAATTCAAAATAATTATTTAAGAAAGTTCAGGCTGGTGCAGTGTCTCATGCTTGTAATCCCACCACTTTGGGAGTCCGAGGGGCGTCAATTGCTTTAGCTCAGGAATTCAAGACCAGCCTGGACAATATGGTGAGAACCTGTCTGTAGTAAACATACAAAAAAAATTAGTCGGGTTTAGTGGTGCACACCTGTAGTCCCAGCTACTTGGGAGGTTGAGGTGGATCGCTTGAGCCCTGGGGGTGGAGGTTGCAGTGAGCTGAGATCTCACCACTGCACTCCAGCCTGGGTGACAGAGTGAGACCTACCCAGTCTCAAAAAAAAAAAAAGTTCAACAGCTTAAAGAAAACAATTAAAAGTAATAATGACTAAAAGAAGAAATTTAACTGAGATTGAAATTAATTTTTTTTTTTTTTTTTTTTTTT
>NW_012122598.1:4881651-4882730 GCF_000951035.1 Colobus angolensis palliatus
TTCAAGCAATTGTCATGCCTCAGCCTCCCAAGTAGCTGGGATCACAGGCACATGCCACCAAGACCGGCTAACTGTTTTTGTATTTTTTGGTAGAGATGGAGTTTCACCATGTTGGCCAGGCTTGTCTCGAACCTGACCTCAAGTAATCTGCCCACCTCGGCCTCCCAAAGTGCTAGGATTACAGGTGTGAGTTACTGTACCCGGCAAACGTAGAGTATTTTTATGTATCTAAGATAAGCTGTTATCAGCATAAAAGAGACTGTTATAACTATAAGAAGTTTTATGCAAGCCTCATGGTAACGACAAAGCAAAAACCTATAGTAGATACACAAAATAGAAAAAGTAAGAAATGAGTCAGACATAGTGGCTCACATCTCTAATCCTAGCACTTTGGGAGGCTGAGGTGGAGTATTCCTTGATGCCAGGAGTTTGAAAGCAGCCTGGGCAACACAGTAAGACCCCCTCTCTACAGAAATGTTTTTAAAAAATTAGCCAGGTTTGGTAGTGCATACCTGTAGTCCTGGCTACTCAGAGGCTGAGGCAGGAGGATTACTTGAGCCCAGGAGGTCGAGGCTGTGGTGTGCCATGAGCATGCCACTGCACTCCAGCCTGGAAAACAGAGTAAGACCCCGTCTCAAAAAATAAATAAATAAATAAATAGTAAGGAATGAAAGCATTCTAATAGATAAAATCATATAATTACAAAGGAAGAAAAGACAGGAAGAAAGAAACAAAAGATCTACAAAATAACCAGAAAATAACTAACAAAATGGCAGTAGTAAGTCCTTACCTATGAATAATTACCCTAGTGTAATTGGATTAAATTCTCCAGTTAAAAGAAAGAGTGGCTGAATGAGTTTTTTTACAGCCAAGAAAAAAAAAAAAAACCCAGCTATAGGCTACCCACAACAAATGCACTTCACCTGTAGGAAAACACACACAGTAAAGGGATGGAAAAAGATATTCTATGCAGATGGAATCAAAAGAGAGCAGAGCACACTGTATTTATATTAGACAAAATAGACTTGAAGTCAAAAACCATAAAAAGAGACAAGGGAGATCACACTGTAATGATAAAG
>NW_012122598.1:4884235-4890850 GCF_000951035.1 Colobus angolensis palliatus
CGGCCAGTGCACTCCAGCCTGGGCGACAGAGCGAGACTCCGTCTCAAAAAATAAAAAAATTTAAAAAAATAATAAAATTGTATTCAAAATGGATATTGAGGCAACATAAAATTTTAAGAATTTTCTACAATCCACCCATTCATGCCTCAGCATTATATTTTAAGTCTAAAGCAGCTGTAGTTGAATGGTGAAGATATATTAACTTTTAGGAGAAAGAGAGGTTGTCGTGGTTATATTTGCAAGGTGAGAAACTGTGGTGGAAAGCTGGAGGGTGGTAGTAGAAAAAGACATCAGGGAGTGGGTAATCCTCCCCTAGGGTGTCAAAGGGTTGACAAATATGGGGGCTGGTGTTTCCTGGGGAGAGTATTAATCTCCATTAATTTTAGTAACATGTATCAGAATCCCTTGTAGGTATGAGAGTGTGAGGGTAACAGAGAGCAAGAAACATACTAGAATTATGGACTAAGCAAAAAAAGTCCTGCGTCCATTTGTGTCTTAGGAGAAGCAGTCCATGGACATCACTAGAGTGCAGGTTTAGTGCAACTGGGGAAGTCCTCTGCAGCACAGAGGCAGAGTCATTCCCAACACCGAGATCTTGGGTTGGGTGATACTGTCTGCGGCAATACCCAGCAGTAAAGTTTTGAGTTGGGGCAATTTCGTCTGAAGCTATGTCATCTCCATTTTGGGCCAAGACAATGTCATCTAGGATATGGGACTGGGTATCCTTTACAAGTGGGTACCCACTCAAGTAGATGTGGGCCTCAGCGTTTTTCATGTTTACTTGAAACAGTCATCTACTGGAGGGTTTGGGCCTCTGGTTCTAAACCAATTAAAGCACCCAAACCACTGGCAAGAAGACCAACAATCAACAGAATAGTGTGCAGTTGCACCTGATAGAGTTTTGTTTTAGGTTGAAATTTAGGTTCAAATGGTACCCTATCATATGTGAAGCTGTCTGGTCTATGGGAAAAGCTATGGTTAATGAGTCTGATAAGAGTAAGTGTCTTCGATCTGGTCTCCAACCTTTATGGGATGGGAGTAAGATCAAAAAATTATTTCAAAAAATAGACTAAGGCCTGGGGCAAATTAGAGAGCTTTAGGAGTGTATTTGTTGGACTGGAATTTGAAAAGAAATTGTTGCCAGGTGTAGTGGCTCACACCTGTAACACCAGCACTTTGGGAGGTCGAGGCAGATGGATCACCTAAGGTCAAGAGTTCGAGACCAGCCTGACCAACATGGTGAAACGCCGTTTCTACTAAAAATACAAAAAAAACTAGCCAGGCATTGGTGGCGGGCACCTGTAATCCCAGCTACTCAGGAGGCTGAGGCAGGAGAATCACTTGAACCCAGGAGGTGGAGGTTGCAGTAAGCTGAGATCACGCCAATGCACTCCAGCCTGGGCAACAAGAATGAAACTCCGTCTCAAAAAAAAAAAAAAAAAGAAAAGGAAAGAAAAGAAATTGTTTGAGGACATCATTATGTCACCCAATTAAATCAATTATTTGGAACCTATCAGGGCATAAAAGTTTAATTGAGTGTTTAATGCCTTTTCCAAGAGCCCAGCATAGTATAGTATAACAAGTAAAATTTGTGTTTTGGTTAATATTACTAAAGTCTGTAACTCTGAAGGGAATAAGGAGTGTCCTGGCAAGGTCTTGCATTGTGGCCTTAGTATAGGTGAAGATGGGTGATTTTGATTTATAATTTGAGTGTTTGTGCAGCAAGAGGTTCCCAGAGTTGAACCTTGAAGGGAACAATTATTAGGTAATGGCCTAATAATTTATAATAAATATGAAGATGAGATCATTTGTCGATTAGGGCATCTAGTGCTAAGATGACTGCTTGAAGTTTGGTTAAGTGTGTTGTTCCTTAGGCCTGGTCCTTCGTTAGGGACATCCAGGCTAAGGGATAGAAAAAATAACATTTCATTAAGCTGTGTCATGTATGATAGTTAGAAGTGCTGTTTACAGAGTCTGAACTCCCATTGCTGTTCACTCAGTTTATCCCAAGGGAATTCCTAGGTACTCCAGAAGTCTAGGAGAGGAATAATGTCCTTTAGCACCCCGGAATTTGTCAAGGGACAAAGGACAGGAGAAGCCACCCCTTTCTGCAGGTGGAATATACCAGAAGGCCCAGGTTTGGTTCAATTCTGTCTCAAGGAGGCCTCAGTAGCCAGGCCGAGCTTGTGAGGTGCTCACTCCATGACCCAAAGGATAATGGACAGCTTGGTATGGAAGATCACAGGGTCACAGGCTCAGGGTCTATGAGAGCCTCTATTTATTTTATTTTATTTATTTATTTGAGACTGAGTTTCACTCTTGTTGCCCAGGCTGGAGTGCAATGGCATGATCTCGGCTCACCGCAACTTTCGCCTCCTGGGTTCAAGTGATTCTCCTGCCTCAGTCTCCCAAGTAGCTGGGATCACAGGTATGCGCCACCACACCCAGCTAATATTGTGTTCTTTTAGTAGAGATGGGGTTTCTCCATGTTGTTCAGGCTGGTCTCGAAGTCCCGACCTCATGTGATCCGCCTGCCTCGGCCTCTCAAAGTGCTGAGGTTACAGGCATGAGCCACCATGCCCAGCTATTATTTGTTTATTTATTTATTTATTTCTTGAGACACTCTTGCCCTGCCACCCAGGCTGGAGTCCGGAGGCTCGATCTTGGCTCATTGCAGCCTCTGCCTCCTGGGTTCAAGTGATTCTCGTGCCTCAGCCACCCAAGCTGCTGGGACTACAGGTGTGCACCACCATGCCCAGCTGATTTTTGTATTTTTAGTAGAGATGGGGTTTCACCATGGTGGCCAGGCTGATCTCGAACTCCTGACCTCAAGTGATCTCCCTGCTTCGGCCTCCCAAAGTCCTGGAATTACAAGTGTGAGCCACCATACCCAGTGAAAGCCTTTATTTCTAGGACAGCCCAGTTAGCCAGCCATGTGTTATTTTAATGGTGCATAGCATGAGAATTTCTTGCACTGGAAGCCCTAAAGTAACTAATGACTATCATGAGCGGTCCAGAGACTCCAGGAGGCATGAAAAAGGTTGCTGTGAACAAGTTTTTTGAAAGCACTAACAGGAGTGATGGTTAATTTTAATTTATAAGTAAAAAATGACATTGGACTTATATATACTTATTGAGTGTGTCAGATGAATCTCCTTGAAAAACGATGTCATTGCTGTAATGGCATACTTGTGTTCCTGGGAAAAGGTAGATGCCATCAAAATGTTATCTGCACAGCCTGTCCCAAACAAGCAATCTCTGAGGAAACTTGTTACCACTAGATCAACCTTAAAAGTAATTGTCAAGGAAGTTCTAAATCTAGGAAAAAAAAAAAAAAAAAGACATTTGCCATCATAAAAACATAAAAGGATAAAACTCACTGGTAAGTAATCATCACACAAAGAAGGAAGAAGAAGTCCTCAAATTATACCATTGCAGAAATCCACCAAACCCCAACAATAAGCCATAGGAGAAAACCTAAGGAACAAAGAATATATAAACAGCCAGGAAACAATTGACAGTATGACAGGAACAAAACCTCAAGCATCAAAAATAACCTTGAGGCCGGGTGCGGTGGCTCACGCCTGTAATCCCAGAACTTTGGGAGGCTGAGGCAGGCAGATCACCTGAGGTCAGGAGTTCGAGACCAGCCTGACCAACATGGAGAAACCCCATTTCTACTAAAAATACAAAAAATTAGCTGGGCATGGTGGCACATACCTGTAATCACAGCTACTTGGGAGGCTGAGGCAGGAGAATCGCTTGAACGTGGGAGGCGGAGGTTTCAGTGAGCCGAAATCATGCCATTGCACTCCAGCCTGGGCAACAAGAGCGAAACTCTGTCTCAAATAAATAAATAAATAAATAATCTTGAGTGTAAATGGATTAAATTCTCTACTTGACCAGTAAAGACACATATGGACTAAAAGTAAAGAGATGGAAAATAATATTTCACACAAATTGAAACCCAAAGCAAGCAGAAGTAGCTATGCTTACATCAGATAAAACCGACTTTAAGTCAAGAACAGGCCAGGCATGGAGGCTCATACATGTAATCGCAGCAGTTTGGGAGGCCAAGGTGGGAGGATCACTTGAGGCCAGGAGTTTGAGACAAACCAGCAAAATAGTGAGACCCTGTCTCTACAAAATAAATATTAAAAATTTAGCCAGATGTGGTGGCATGTGCTACTCAGGAGGCTAAGGAAGGGGGATCATTTACACCCAGGAGTTCAAAGCTGCAGTGAGCCATGATCACATTGCTGCATTCCAGCCGGGGCACCCTGTCTTATTGTTATTATATAATAACAAAGGAATCCATCCAGCAAGAGGATATAATAAGTCTAAATATATATGTACCCAAAACTGGAGCACCAAGATTCATAAATCAAATATTGGCCGGGCGTGGTGGCTCACGCCTGTAATCCCAGCACTTTGGGAGGCCGAGGCAGGCGGATCACCTGAGGTCAGGAGTTCACAACCAGCCTGACATGGAGAAACCCCGTCTTGGCTAAAAATACAAAATTAGCCAGGGTGGTGGCACATGCGTGTAATCCCAGCTACTCGGGTGGCTGAGGCAGGAGAATCTCTTGAACCCAGGAGGCGGAGGTTGTGGTGAGCCGAGATCGCACCATTGCACTCCAGCCTGGGCGACAAGAGTGAAACTCCATCTCAAAATAAATAAATAAATAAATAAAATATTACTAGACATAAAGAGATAGACTAATACAATAATAGTGGGGAAATTAAACAATCCATTTGCAACGTTAGACAGATTATCTAAACAGAATATCAACAAAGAAGCATTGGATTTCAACTGTACTCTATACCAAATTGACCTAACAGATGTTTACACAACATTCTATCTAGCAACTGCAGAATATATATTCTTTTCATCAGCACATAAAACATCCTCCAGGATAGACCATATGGTAGGCCACAAAGCAAGACTCAACAAATTTTTAAAAAATCGAAATCAGATTGGGTATCTTCTTAGACCACAATGAAATAAAACTAGAAATCAATACCAGGAGCAACTCTTGGAACTACACAAATACATGTAAATCAAACAAAATGCTCCCGAATAGCCATTGCATCAACAAAGAAATTTAAGATGAAAATCAGTTTCCAATTCAAGATGGCTGACTAGAAGCCGCTAGTGGGCACCTCTCTCATGGAGAGGAGTTAAAATAGTGAGTAAATACTCACATTTCAAGTGGATCATGTAAGAGAGCATGCTGAAATTCACCAGAGAAGCAATAGGAACCATGGAGAACACAGGAGAATGAAGCTGGGCACTATGCTTAGCCAGGATGGGTGTGGAGCCAGGAGAGGCTTCCTAACATGGGAGACGGGCGAGTGAGTGAGAGATTCAAGGGGTTCCACATCTCCACCCTGGACCATTACAATCCAAGTCATGGAAGAGCCCCCTTGACTCCCCTCAGGTCTCCAGACTATCACAGGGAGCCACCTGGAGACTGAGCAGAGGTACCACTCAAGCCCACGTGGAATTAAACAGACTTTTGATCCCCAAGCAGCCTTAAGCCAGGTGCTGCTGCACTGCCAAGGAGGGAGGTCAGGCATTTTCACATGCTCCTAGGACAGATACCATGGCCATGGTAAGAAGGAATGGGTACATGACAAACCACATGGCTCCCACCTTTGCTGCACCCTGCCAAACAGGGCTTGCCTGCTTTGGGGGCAGAACACCAACAAACCAACCCTGCCCCCACCTTAACATTTCTGGCACAGTTCAACTCCCAAAGGTCCCCAGCTCCCAGAAGCCACCGATAGGCCCTCTGAAGCCTCTGCTACTGCTGCCTTAACCCCTGCCACCCACAGGTCAGGGAAGAAATGAGGAGGCAGGAAACTTTTGTGCACCCCAGTCATGATGCAGAGGAGTGGGCAGGCTGCACATTGCATGATCCCTCACTTCCATGGCTCCCTACCAGACATGACATGCCTACTTCAGTGAAAGTCCCCCAGCACAGCACAGCACAGCACAGCACAGCTGCCCTGCTCTTGCCTGAACACTGTGGCTATATCTTGGCATTCCTCTGAGGGCCCAAATCCCAGAGGTCACTGTTAGGCCCTTCCAAGTTGCTGCCACTGCTGCCTCTGCTCCTGCTGCCTGAAGGCCAGGGAGGGAATGGGAGGTTGGGCACTACTGAACACCCCTAAGACAGAACCAAGGCTCCTCAGGACTTAGCATGTCCTAGGATTGTCTTGGAGGGGACCAGCTGTGCAGAGGCCATGGAGGTGGTACTGATCTTTGTATGCAGCCTGCTGGTCCCCGTGGTCCTGGCCAGTGCAGCTAAGAAGGAGAAGGAAATAGATCCTTTTCATGATAACTACCAGACCCTGAGGATTGGGGGACTGGTGTATGATATGGTCCTCTTCCTGCTTGTGAGCCTCCATAGAGTCTTGATCTATTGCCCAGGCTGGAGTGCAGTGGCAGGATCTCACACTGCAACCACTGCCTTCTGGGTTCAAGGGATTCTTGTGCCTCAGCCTCCCGAGTAGCTGGGATTACAGGTATGCACCACCATGCCCCGCTAATTTTTGTATTTTTAGAAGAGACAGGGTTTCACCATGTTGGCCAGGCTGGTCTTGAACTCC
>NW_012122598.1:4890900-4896419 GCF_000951035.1 Colobus angolensis palliatus
CCTCCTGGGTTCAAACAATTCTCCTGCCTCAGCCTCCCGAGTAGCTGGGATTACAGGTATGCACCACCATGCCCCGCTAATTTTTGTATTTTTAGAAGAGACAGGGTTTCACCATGTTGGCCAGGCTGGTCTTGAACTCCTGACCTCAAGTAATCTGCCCGCTTCGGCCTCCCAAAGTGCTGGGATTACAGGCGTGAGCCACCATGCCCAGTCGAACCTCCATCATCTAAGTCACAGATGCAAGTGCAGTTTCAATCAGAAGCCCCAGGATCCAGGAGATGAGGAAGCTCAGGTGGAGAAGTTCATCATTGCAAATGCAAAAGAGCTCCAGATAGCAAAAAACTGAAGTGCAGCCCACAGATAGGCAGCCTCTGGAACCGGAAGGTAGCTACTTGAACCTTTAGATGCAAATGTCAATGCTTAAGAAAACCGGCCACTTTGGCAACAGATATTTTCCCAGGAGAAGGCAAGAACTTGTACATCTCCCTGTGCCCATCTCTATCGCTTCTAACAACATTCTTCAACCTAATGATGCAACTAACATTTGCCTCCCTCATGCATCCTGTGGTCTTGCCCAACTCCTGTTACGTGTCTGTGTATGTGCGTGTTTGTCAACTGTGGTCTTCATGGCTACTTGTTCATGGATGATATTGTGTTAATGAACTGTGGAGACTCACTTTTCCAGGCAGGAGCGGAGCCATGTCACCGTTGATCCCTCCCTGCCACCATGAGCCTCCATCATCTCCTGCTTCTAGGAGTTCACTTATTTCATGAGAGACCAACCAGTTTTCTTGATTTAGGGGGATGGGTTTGGGTAGGAGCATGGGCAGGAATCTCCAATTATCCTAGGACCTGGGGAGGTTTGCACGACTGCCATTATAATTCCTCATGGACCCTCTTCACTCCTCTACAAGAAACTCGCTTCCTTATTTCACCCTCACATGAGTCTATCCTGAAGGTCTCTTAGTATTAATAATTGGAGATTCAAAGCAAGGAGCTGGTGAGCCCAGCCATTGCCTTCAGGCGAGCTACTCCCTTTCATGATCATTTTTTTTTCCAGGAGGCTTCCACTGAGAAGTCTGCATCAACCCTGCCCTTCTGCAGAGTTCTCAGTGATTTTAGGCTAAGGACTTCTACTCTATCCCTGGGGAATGTGCCCCTTGCGTATCTTCTCAGCAATAACCCCATGGGCGCTGGGACTGTACCCCTTTCCAACCTTCCCTGCTTCTGAGATTTCAATCTACAAGCCAGGCCATCAGGATGCAGACTCCTATCCCTAAAGTTGGGTATCTGGCAGGTGATGGCTGAGGGACCCCCATTCTGTTGGGGCCAACACACTGGGATGGGCAGAGTGAGAGTAGGGATCCTTTGATTCTGTGCCCATGTTCCCTTGGTCAGATGACAGAGACAAATCCTGCATCCTTTGCCCTGCCTGTCAGTATTCAGAGTTGTGAGTGAGGAGGGTTAGAGATCTGGAAGACTCTGTATAGCCCCGCTGCGGAGGGAACAGCAAGAGGTCAGAGGTTACAATAAGAACAGTAACTCAAACTAGTTTCTGCCCCTACTGTCCTCCATGTTCCTGTGGAAACCAAACAAATAGTTGCTATGACCATACTGCTGTTCTCTCTATTGTGATCTATTTTCTCAACAACAGAAAAAAGACATAAAATATTGTTTCCAAAAGAAAGACACAACCTGCAGCCACAATGCAAAGGAGCAGACAGACTACACCTAGTGTAAACCCATGCTTCCATGGCTCCATGCAAGGTAAGGCTTGCCTTACCTGTTACCAGTAACAGGCCCCACATGCACCTACCCTACCCTTGCCTGAATGCTGTGGCTTTGGGTGAACTCCCAGAGGCTGCCAACTCCCAGAGGCCACCGATAGGCCCTCCACACCCTCTGCCACTGCTGCTTCTGCCCCTTCTGCCCACAGGCCAAGGCAACAGTCACCTTCATAGGTCCCAATAGTGAAATCCAGAACTGCTTCTGTGGAGGAAAGTGCAAGTAGGCCACATGCTCCACAGCTGCCAGTCTTTATTGCCTCAGAAGAGGGGGCCTGCCCTCCCCAGTGAAAGCCTAACAGCCCAGCCACCCTGCTCTTGCCAGACCATTTCAACTGCAGCCCAGCCCCCATAGGCCTGTTGTCTCCCTGCCCCTGCCTGAGAGTTCTGCCAGTGACCCAGGGACCAGACTACCATTCTCTCTCACAGCCAGCACCTGAAAGCTGGGCTGACTGACACAGTCCTGGTCCAGCCCCTTTCAGACTCATACTTGCCATTCAATGGGCCATGTAGGGGCCTGAGAATAGGGGAGTCATCTAGTCTAGTCCACTACTGCTGGCATCTGACCACCCCCACCCCCAGGGTCGGAGGCTGGACCAGCCCAACCAGCCAACATCACCACAACTGACACTCACGTACACAGGCCAAATGGCAGAGCCACTACTCTTTTCTACATGAAGCAGCAGGGTTGCTCCATCAGAGAACAGGCAAGCCATAAACCTGTCTGTATTGAGCTGAGTGAAGAGGTTCCATCCCCAAACCACTCCAGTGGAGAACTGTGGGTCAGGTAATTTCCTTGGCTCTCAGCTACACTGTGGCCTGGAGATAGAAAACTGCATCTGAAAGGAGAGTCATTAGCACCAGGACAGGGGTATAAAGGAGAAACAGATCACATTCCTGCATATCTAAGGTGTGAAGTCAGTGCAGCTTCCTTACCCCCTGCAGAGACCTTGGTGCATCTCACCAGGAGCTCCTTCAGTCACCCCAGTCAGGGCTGGTGCTTTCACTTGTCATTGGGATATTAGTGGGCAAGGCAGAGCTGGTGCCTTTGCTTGTCATTGGGGTATTTATGGGCAAGCCAGGAGCGATTACCTACACAGTTGCTTGTGTCCCAGCTGGGTCTTTGTTAGTGCCACTTACTGGTCTGCAGGTCTAACTGCACAGCCCAATATAAAACCTACTAACAAAAGTGCACAAAGGCAGAGAATTTACCCAACATACACTACAGTCACACTCTCTAGAGGAAATATATATATGTGTGTGTGTGTGTATACACACACACACACATATATGTAGGAAAAAAATCCCACCTGAATGCAAATAAATTCAAAAAGAAGTGGCAGCCTCTCTAGATGAGAAGGAACCAGCATAAGAATTCTGTCACCATGAAAAATCTGAATGTTGTAATGCCACCAAAGGATCACTCTAGCTCTCTAGAAACAGTCACTAATGAAAGTGGAAACTCAAAAATGACAGATAAAGAGATCAAAGCATGGTTTGCAAGGAAGTTCAATGAGATCCAAGAGAAGGTTGGAAATCAACACAAAGAAACTACGAAAGCAATCTGGAAAAGGAAGGAAGATATTAATTTATTTTTTAAAAAAACAGAACTTCTAAAAATGAAAAATTCATTTGAGGAATTTCAAAATGCAATGGAAAGTTTTAACAATAGACTAGACCAAGCAGAAAATGAAAATAGGTCTTTTTTTTTTTTTTTTTTTTCAAATTTTTGTAGGGATGGCATTTCACAATGTTACCCAGGCTAGTCATAAACTCCTGGACCCAAGAGATACTCCTCCCTTAGCCTCCCAAGGTGCTGGGAGTACAGGCATGATCCACCACACCTGGTAAAAGATAGGCCTTTCAAATTAACCCAATCAGACAAAAATAAAGAAAAAGTAATTTTATAAAACAAACAAAGCCTTTGAGAAATATAGAATTATGTATAATTCAAGAAAACTTCCTTCACCTTTCTATGGAGGTAGACAGCCAGATACAGGAAATTCAGAGGACACCTATGAAATACTATACAAGGGGAAACATTAGCAAGGCATATAGTTATCAGACTATCCAAGGCCAACACTAAAGAAAAAATCTCTTTTTTGGTTTTTTGTTTATTTGTTTGTTTTCTGAGACAGTCTCGCTTTGTCGCCCAAGGCTAGAGTGCAGTGGCACGATCTCGGCTCACTGCAACCTCTGCCTCCTGGGTTCAAACAATTCTCCTGCCTCAGCCTCCCGAGTAGCTGGGATTACAGGCACGTACCACCATGCCCAGCTAATTTTTGTATTTTTAGTAGACATGGGGTTTCGCCATGTTGGCCAGGCTGGTCTCAATCTCTTGACCTTGTGATCCACATGCCTCAGCCTCCCAAAGTGCTGGGATTACAGGCATGGGCCACCATGCCCAGCCCAAAAAAAAATCTTAAAGGCAACTAGAGAAGAGTCAAATCACCTTAAAGGAAAACCCATCATACCAACAGCTGACTTTTCAGTTGACCTTCTACAAGTCAGAAAACACTATGGGCCTATTTTTACCCTCCTTAAGGAATAAAAATCCAACCAAGAATTTTATACCCTTCCAAACTTAACATCACAAATGAAGGAGAAATCAAGTCTTTCCCAGAAAAGCAAACACTAAAGGAATTTGTCACCTCTAGATTGGTCCTACAAGAAGTTTTCAAAGGAGTTCTAAACACGGAAATGAAAGGTTGATACCATCATAAAAGGACACATAACCACAAAGCTCACAGATCTCAGAAAACAATTGAAAAATTAGAACTCCAAAACAACTAGCTAACAACACTATGACAAAAACAAAATGTCGTATATCAATGCTACCCTTAAGTGTAAAGGGTTAAATGCTCCTCTTAAAATATACAGATTGGACTGGGTGCAGTGGCATATATATATACAAAGTAGCAAATTGGATAATAAAACAAGATCCAACTATCTTCTGCCTACAAGAGGCCCACTTACTGGCCAAAGATACCTTCAGACTCTAAGTAAAAAGATGGAAAAAGTAGAATGATTTATAATCCTTTGGGTATATACCCAGTAATGGGATTGCTGGGTCAAATGGTATTTCTAGTTCTGGATCCTTGAGGAATTGCCACACTGTCTTCCACAATGGTTGAACTAATTTACAGTCCTACCAGCAGTGTAAAAGCATTCCTATTTCTCCACATCCTCTCCAGTATCTGTTGTTTCCTAGCTTTTTAATGAGCACCATTCTAACTGGTGTGAGATGGTATCTCATTGTGCTTGATTTGCATTTCTCTAATAAACAGTGATGATGAACTTTTTTTCATATGTTTGTTGGCTGCGTAATGTATTCTTTTAAGAGATGACTGTTCATTTCCTTTGCCCACTTTTTTATGGGATTGTTTGTTTTTTTCTTGTAAATTTGTTTAAGTTCTTTGTAGATTCTGGATATTAACCCTTTGTCAGATGGATAGATTGCAAAAGTTTTCTCCCATTCTGTAGGTTGCCTGTTCACTCTGATGATAGTATGCACACATATGTTTATTGTGGCACTGTTCACAATAGCAAAGATTTGGAACCAAGACAAATGCCTATCAGTGATAGACTGGATATAGAAAATGTGGCACATATACACCATGGAATACTATGCAGCATTCAAAAAAATGAGTTCATGTCCTTTGCAGGGACATGGATGAAGCTGGAAACCATCATTCTCAGCAAACTATCACAAGAACAGAAAACCAAACACTGCAT
>NW_012122598.1:4897314-4901727 GCF_000951035.1 Colobus angolensis palliatus
AAGAGCAAAACTCCATCTCAAAAAAAAAAAAAAAAAAAAGAAAAGAAAAGGAAAGAAAATCAGCAAAGAAACTCTGGACATAAACTATAGACCAAATGGACCTAATAGACATTTACAGGACATTTCAGCCAAGACTTCAGAATATACATTCTTCTCATTTGTGCTTGTAACATTGTCTAAGATTGACCACATGCCTCATTATAAAGCAAGTCTCAACGAATTCAAATAAATCAGATTTATATCAAGCATCTTCTCAGACCACAGTGGAATAAAATTAGAAACCAATACCAAGAGGTATGTTCAAAATTATGCAAGTACATGGAAACTAAACAACTTTTTTTAGAGTGACTCCTGGATAAACAATAAAAACAAACAAGAAATAAAAAGAAGTTCTTTGAAATGAATGAAAAAATAGAGATACAACATACCAAAACTTCTGCAATGCAGCAAAAGCAGTAATAGGAGGAAAGTTTATAGTATTAACCATGTACATCTCATGTTCTTTGCAGGGAGATGAATGGAGCTAGAGGCCATTATCCCTAGCAAACTAACACAGGAACAGAAGACAAAATTCTGCATGTTCTCACTTATAAGTGGGAGCTAAATGATCAGAACACATGAACACATAGAGGGGAACAACACACACTGGGGCCTATCAGAGGGTGAAGGGTGGGAAGAGGGAAAGGTTCAGGAAAAATAGTTAACTAACGGGTACTAAGCTTAATACCTGGATGATGAAATAATTTGTACAAAAAACCCCCATAACACAATTTCACCTATGTAACAAATCTGCACATGTACCCCTGAACTTAAAAGTAAAACAAAAACAAAAAAAAACAATTAGAAAGATCTTATACTAATAATGTAATATTACACCTCAAAGAACCAGGAAAACAAGAACCAATCAAAATCAAAGCTGGCAGAAAATAAATGAAAAAGATCAGAGCAAAACTAAATGAGATTGAAGCCAAAAAAGAACGATACACAGAATCAATGAAATGAAAGGTTGATTCCTTGAAAGAATTTAAAAAATTGAGAGACCATTAGCTAGGCTAACCATGGAAAAAGGAAAGAAGATTCAAATTAGCACATTTAGAAATGATAAAGGTGACATTATTACTGGTAGCACAAAAATACAAAAGATCGTCAGAAACTACTATGAACACCCCTATGCATACAAACTAGATAACCTAGAGGAAATGGCTAAATTCCTGGAAACATACAGACTCCCAAGATTGAACCAGGAAGAAATAGAAATCCTGAAGAGACCAAAAACAAGTAATGAAATTGAAACAGTAATAAAAAAAAAACTTTCAAAAACAACAGCAAAAGTCCAAGGTTAGTTGAATTCACAGCTTAATTTTGCCAGATACAAAGAATACCTGGTACCAATCTTAATGAAATTATATCAACAACTTGAGGAGAGATCCCTCCCTAATTCATTCTATGAATCCAGGGTCACCCTGATACTAAATCCAGGCAAGGCCACAGTAAAAAAAGAAACCTACAGGCCAATACACCTGATAAACATAGATGCAAAAATCCTTAACAAAATTCAAGCAAACCAAATCTAACAGCACATCAAAAAGATAATTCATCATGATCCCATGGATTTGTTTCAGGGATGCCAGAACTGTCCAACATATGTAAATCACTAAATATGATTCACCACATAATCAGAACTAAGAATAAAAACTATATATGATCATCTCAATAGATGTAAGAGTATTTGATAAAATCCAATATCCCTTCATGCTAAAAGTCCACAACAAACTAGGCATTGAAGGAACATACTTCAAAACAATAAGAGCCAGGCCAGGCATGGTGGTTCAAGCCTGTAATCCCAGCACTTTGGGAGGCCGAGACGGGCAGATCACGAGGTCAGGAGTTCAAGACCATCCTGGCTAACACGGTGAAACCCCGTCTCTACTAAAAAATACAAAAAGCTAGCCGGGCGAGGTGGCTGGCGCCTGTAGTCCCAGCTACTCGGGAGGCTGAGGCAGGAGAATGGCGTAAAAACCCGGGAGGCGGAGCTTGCAGTGAGCTGAGATCCGGCCACTGCACTCCAGCCCGGGCGACAGAGCGAGACTCTGTCTCAAAAAAAAAACAAAAAAAAAAACAATAAGAGCCGTATATGATAAACCCACAGACAATATTATATTCAACGGAGAAAATTTGAAAGCATTTCCCCAAGATCTGAAACAAGATGAAGATCTACACTATCACTGCTCTTTTTCAACATGGTTCTGTAAGTCCTAGCCAGAGAAATCAGGAAAGAGGAAGAAATAAATGGCATTCAAATTGGAAAAGAGGAATTCAAAGTACCTCTTTGTTGATGACATTATTTTATACCTATAAATTGACTCCTCTAAAAGACTTCTAGACTTGATGAACTACTTCAATAAATTTGCAGAATACAAAAGTAATGGGCTGGGTGTTGTGGCTCATGACTGTAATCCCAACACTTTGGGAGGCCAAGCAGGCAGATCACAAGGTCAAGAGTTTGAGACCAGCCTGGCCAACATGGTGAAACCCTGTCTCTACTAAGAAGACAAAAATTAACTGAGCATGGTGGTGCATGCCTGTAATCCCAGCTACTCAGGAGGCTGAGGCAGGAGAATTGATGGAACCCGGGAGGCAGAGGTTGCAGTGAGCTGAGATTGGGCCACCACACTCCAGCCTTGGTGACAGAGCAAGACTCCAAAAATAAATAAATAAAAGACAAAAAGAAACCACCTTAGGCCAGGTGTGATGGCTCACGCCTGTAATCCCCGCACTTTGAGAGGCCGAGACAGGTGGATCACTTGAGGTCAGGAGTTTGAGGCCAGCCTGGCCAACATGATGAAACCCCTGCCTCTACTAAAAATACAAAAATTAGCCGGGGGCAGTGGCAGACACCTGTAATCCCAGCTACTTGGGAAGCTGAGACAGGAGAATCACTTGAATTCCGGAGACGGAGGTTGTAGTAAGCTGAGATCACACCACTGCACTCCAGCCTGGGTGACAGAGCAAGATTCCATCTAAAAAAAAAAAAAAGTTATGTACAAAGATTTGTAACATTTCTATACACCAATAATCTTCAAGCTGAGAATGAAATCAAGAAATCAATCCCATTTACAATAGTCACAAAAAATAAAATACTGAGGAATACATTTAACTAAAAAGGTGAAGGATCTCTAAAAAGACAGCTACAAAATCCTAATTAAGAAATTGTAGGCCAGGCACGGTGGCTTACACGTGTAATCCCAGCACTTTGGGAGGCCGAGGTGGAAGGATCACAAGGTCAGAAGATCGAAACCATCCTGGTTTCACCTAACATGGTGAAACCCCATCTCTACTAAAAATACCAAAAAAAAAAAAAAAAAATTAGCCAGGCATGGTGGCAGGTGCCTGTAGTCCCAGCTACTCCACAGGCTGAAGCAGGAGAATGACATGAACCAGGGAGGCAGAGCTTGCAGTGAGCTGAGGTCACGCCACTGCACTCCAGCCTGGGCAACAGTGCGAGACTGCATCTCAAAAAAAAAAAAAAAAAAAAATAGAAATTGTAGACTGGGTGTAGTGGCTCATGCCTGTAATCCCAATACTTTGGGAGGTCAAGGTGGTGGATCACCTGAGGTCAGGAGTTTGAGACCAGCCTGACCAATGTGGTGAAACCTTGTCTCTACTAAAAATACAAAAATTAACTGGGTATGGTCATGGGCACCTGTAACCCTGGCTACTCGGAAGGCTGAGGCAGGAAAATTGCTTGAACCTGGGAGGCAGAGGTTGCAGTGAGCAAAGGTCATGCCACTGCACTCCAACCTGGTCGACAGAGTGAGACTCTGTCAAAAAGAAAAAAAGAAAAGAAAAGAAAAGAAAAGAAAAGAAAGAAATTGTAGATGAGAAACAAATGGATAAATATTCCACGTATTGGAAGAATTCATATGATTAAAATGACCATATTTCCCAAAGCAATCTACAGATTCAATGCTGTCACCATCAAATTACTAATGTCATTTTTTTCACTGAATTATAAAAAACAATCCTAAAGTTTATATGGAACCAAAAAAGAGGCCAAATAGCCAAAGAAATTGTAAGCAAAATGAACAAATCCAGAAGCCTGACTTCAAATTATACTACAAAACTACAGAAACTAAAACAGCATGGTACTGGTACCAAAATAGATACATTGATCAAAGGAACAGAGTAGAGTATCCAGAAATAAAGCCACATACCTTCAACCAACTAATCTTTGAAAAAACTCTCAAACATAAGCAATGTGGAAATAACACCCCATTCAATAAATAGTGCTGGGAAAATTAGCTAGCCATATGCAGAAAAGTGAAAGTGAACTCCTACCTATCACCATATACAAAAATTAACTTAAGATGGAGTAAAGACCTAAATGTAAGACCTGAAACTGCAAAAATTCTA
>NW_012122598.1:4902140-4902535 GCF_000951035.1 Colobus angolensis palliatus
AGTGTCCAAAAAAAATTTAAAAAAAAAAAAGCTCAACATTACTAATCATCAGAGAAATGCAAATTAAAACCACACTGAGATATCATCTTACACCAGGCAGAATAGGTATAGTAAAAAGACAAAGGCCAGGCACGTGGCTCATGCCTGTAATCCCAGCACTTTGGGAGGCTGAGGCAGGCAGATCACCTAAGGTCAGGAGTTCGAGACCAGCCTGGCCAACGTGGTGAAATGCTGCCTCTACTAAAAATATAAAAAATTAGCCAGGCATGGTGGTGGGTGCCTGTAATCCCACCTACTCAGGAGGCTGAAGCAGGAGAATCACTTGAACCCAGGAGGTGGAGCTTGCAGTGAGCCGAGATAGCACCACTGCACTCCAGCCTGGGCAACAGAGCTAG
>NW_012122598.1:4902585-4916398 GCF_000951035.1 Colobus angolensis palliatus
TGAAGCAGGAGAATCACTTGAACCCAGGAGGTGGAGCTTGCAGTGAGCCGAGATAGCACCACTGCACTCCAGCCTGGGCAACAGAGCTAGACTCCATCTCAAAAAAAAAAAAAAAGACAACAAGAAAAAAACCAGATGTTGGCGAATATGCAAAGAAAAGGGAACACTTATACACTGCTAGTGGGAATGTAGATTTATTCAACTGCTATGAAAAACAGTATAACTATATCTCAAGGTACTAAAAATAGAGCTACCGTTAAACCCAGCATCCTTATTACTGTATATCTGCCCAAAAGAAATCTTATATAACAAACACACCGAGGGGTGGCTGACAAGATGGCCGAATAGAAACAGCTCCAGTCTGCAGCTCCGAGCAAGATCAACGCAGAAGACAGGTGATTTCTGCATTTCCAACTGAGGTAACTGGCTCATCTCACTGGGACTAGTTAGACAGTGGGTTCAGCCCATGGAGTATGAGCCGAAGCAGGGTGGGGCATTGCCTCACCCAGGAAGTGCAAGGGATCGAGGAACTCCCTCTCCTAGCCAAAAAAACCCTGGAGGGACTGTGCTGTGAGGAACATTGCATTCTGGCCCAGATACTATGCTTTTCCCATAGTCTTCACAACCCACAGACCAGGAGATTCCCTCCAGTGCCTACGCCACCATGGCCCTGGGTTTCAAGCACAAAACTGGGTGGCCATTTGGGAAGACACCGAGCTAGCTTCAGGAGTTTTTTTTCATACCCCAGTGGCATCTGGAATGCCAGCGAGACAGAACTGTTCACTCCCCTGGAAAGGGGGCTGAAGCCAGGGAGCCAAGTGGTCTAGCTCAGTGGATCCTGCCCCCACAGAGCCCAGCAAGCTAAGATCCACTGGTTTAGAATTCTCGCTATCAGCACAGCCGTCTGAAGTCAACCTGAAATGCTCAAACTTGGTGGGGGAGGGGCGTCCGCCATTACTGAGACTTGAGTAGGCGGTTTTCCCCTCACAGTGTAAACAAAGCCACCAGGAAGTTCAAACTGGGTGGAGCCCACCACAGCTCAGCAAAGCCATTGTAGTCAGACTGCCTCTCTAGATTCCTCCTCTCTGGGCAAGGCATCTCTGAAAGAAAGACAGCAGCTCAGTCAGGGGCTTATAGATAAAACTCCCATCTCCCTGGGACAGAGCACCTGGGGGAAGGAGCGACTGTGGCAGCAGCTTCAGCAGACTTAAACGTTCCTGCCTGCCAGCTCTGAAGACAGCAGAAAACCTCCCTGCATGGCGCTCAAGCTCTGCTAAAAGACAGACGGCCTGCCCCCATACCTCCTGACTGGGAGACACCTCCCAGCAAGGGTTGACAAACACCTCATACAGGAGAGCTCCAGCTGGCATCTAGCAGGTGCCCCTCTGGGACAAAGCTTCCAGAGGAAGAAACAGGAAGCAATCTTCGCTGTTCTGCAGCCTCTGCTGGTGATACCTAGGCAAACAGGCTCTGGAGTGGACCTCAGGCAACCTCCAGCAGACCTGCAGCAGAGAGGCCTGAGTGTCAGAAGGAAAACTAACAAACAGAAAGGATTACCATCAACATCAACAAAAAGGATGTCCATAGAGAAACCCCATCTGAAGGTCATCAACATCAAAGGCCAAAGGTGGATAAATCCACAAAGATGAGGAAAAATCAGTGCAAAAAGGCTGAAAATTCCAAAAACCAGAATGCCTCTTCTCTTCCAAAGGATCACAGCTCTGTTAGGCAGGAATCTACACCCAACATGGCGGCGTTACCTGGTGTAGCAAGCCTTTTGTTAAAGATTCCCTTCACCCTTGTACACACCCACAGAATTACATGTGTCAGAGTTCTGGCTGGGCAACCACACTCCCCCATGACCTGCAGCTCACCTGCATTCCACAAGTTCATAAACAGCAGTTTCGGTTAACAGTTTCCAAAGACCCCTTCCCCGTGACCCTTACTCAACTCCTGCCCTAGTAGTTTCAAGACCCCCCAGACCCTGTTTGCACAACCAGCTTCCCTACCTCTCAGGCTATAAGAAACCCCTACCCTCCTCCCTCAGCACGACTTCCTCGGCCCGCACCTTTGGACCAAGTAACCTCACCCGCAAGCCCTAATAAAAGGCTATTCTCACTGCCGTTTGCCTTGTGTCTTCGTTCCTGGTTTGGCTCCAGCCTCAGTTTACCTTTACATTTGGTGCCGAAACCTGGGAGGAGACCCTTCCCCATCCCCAGACCCATGCCGGTTCAGGCAGACTCTCCTCTCCCCAAGCCAGGACCTCCTTTCCTGGCCGGGAGCCGTTTCACCAAATCCAAGACTCAATTCGATCACTGCTGGGTAAGTTTTCCCCCCTGTCCTGAAGGCTCCCTCCAGGAGTCCCTGTCCAAAATGTGCGGCCGCGTCAGGGGCTCTCTCCGGTCAGCTGTGACCTCAGCACTGGGAACTAGGAGACGTCCAACCTCCCTTGAAGCCACCGTACCCCGCACTACAAGTGGCAGTGGGAGGACGCTCCCATTGCCTCTGGACTGCCCGCCTTGAGACCATGGGAACTACCCAGTCCAAACCAAACCAAAAATCTCCTCTGGGGTGCTTCTTGGTGAATCTCCAGACTTTGAGTCTCAGCCAAGACATAAAATGAAAGCAGCTCATTTTCTTCTGCACAATAGCATGGCCGCAATATAAATTGGATAATCAGTCTCAGTGGCCTGCAGAAGTCACTCTAGACTTTAACATTCTCACAGATCTGACCAACTTCTGCAAGAGACTAGGTAAATGGCACGAGATACCCTATGTTCAAGCCTTTTGGGACTTGCGTTCTCACCCAGATCTCTGTGCTCAATGCTCGTTAGCTCAGGTCCTACTCGCAAAGTCTCTTCCCTCAAGCAAGGAGAGGGATGATTCCTTCTCTTTTTCTGAGCCTCCTGACACCCTATCCTGTCCACTCCTTCTGTCTCCCACCCAACCTTCTCCTTACCCTGACCCGCCATTATCCCCATCCTGGTCAGTGCCTCCCCTCCCTTCCATCCCTCCTGTGCCCTCGCCAAACCCGACAGATTCTGTCTCCCCTACCTCCACCTCCTCCCCTTCCTCACCTGTCTCAGCCCATACTCGGTCCAGAACCGACCTCCTGTGTCCCTTGCGAGAGGTGGCAGGTGCCGAAGAAGTAGTCTGGGTCCATGTGCTGTTTTCACTGGCAGATCTGTCTAAGATTGAAGAGCATGTAGGCTCTTTCTCAGCCAACCCCACTCAGTATTTCAAAAAGTTCAGATACCTGTGCCAGGCGTATGACCTCACCTGGCATGATCCCCATATAGTTATGACCTCAACCCTGTCCCCTGAGGAACGGGAGCGTATCCTAGCAGCAACCAGGCAGCACGCTGACCAGGTTCATTTAACTGACCACACCATGCCAGTTGGCACTGAGACGGTGCCCTCAGCCGAGCCCAACTAGGACTAGCAGAATGGTCAGGCAGGCCACCACCGCCGAGATATGATGGTCCAGTGCCTTCTTGCTGGCATGCAGGCAGCCTCCAATAAGTCAGTCAATTTTAAAGGAGGTAGTCCAAGGCTCAGATGAAAATCCGGCTGTTTTTCTTAACCGACTGACAGAGTCACTTATTCAGTACACCCACCTTGACCCTGCCTCCTCTGCAGGAGGAGCCATCTTAGCTTCATACTTTATTTCTCAGTCGGCCCCCAATATCCAAAAAAAGTTTAAAAAGGAGGAGGACGGCCCTCTAACTCCCATCCAGGACTTAGTCAAACTGGCCTTCAAGGTCTACAACTCCAGGGAGGAAGCAGCTGAGGCCCAACGACAGGCCAGGCTAAAACAGAAGGTACAACTCCAAACCCAGGCCTTGGTAGCAGCCCTGAGGCCGGCCAGCTCCAGGAGCTCCCAGAAAGGAGGTACCACCTGAGCGCCACCTGGTGCCTGCTTAAAGTGCGGCAATGACGACCACTGGGCCAGGCAGTGCCCTAACCCAAAGGAGCCAATTCGCCACTGTCCGAACTGTCGGCAGATGGGCCACTGGAAGTCAGACTGCCCTGACCTAAGGATGGTCGCTGCACCTCCACGTGACAACCCTCTTCCAGGTATTGGAGGCGCCTTCCAGCTCCTTGACACCGATGGAGATCAAAGAGGCCCAGACTCAGGGACCCCTCTCACTCTCGCCGAGCCCAGGGTTATGCTCCAGGTAGCGAGTAGGTACATATCCTTCCTTATGGACACAGAGGCTACCTACTCTGTTTTGCCTTCCTTCAGTAGCCCCAGCCACTCCTCCACTGTCACAGTCATGGGAATTGACAGCACTCCCTCCACCTACCGCCAGACTCCTCCTCTGTCTTGCCGCCTGGATGGCCCCTCTTCTCGCACTCATTTCTTATCATTCCTTCATGCCCAGTACCCTTGTTGGGACGAGATCTCCTCTCCAAGCTAGGGGCCTCAGTTCACTTCGGACCCAACCCCTCCCCACACCTCGCATTCTTCTTCCCCCTTCTCTCACCTGACAAACCCCGCCAGGCTGACCTCCCACTCCCGTTTCCGGTCCCCATTAACCCTAAGGTGTGGGACACTTCCACCCCGATCATTGCCCAGCACCACACTCCGGTTCGCATCCAGCTAAAAGACTCTTCCAAGTTCCCTTCTAGACCCCAGTTCCCTATCTCCCTTGAACATCGACAGGGATTAAAACCTATCATTACAGGCCTGCTCTGACAGCACATTCTAGTTCCCGCCAACTCACCATGCAATATTCCTATCCTGCCTGTACTGAAAAGCTCTGGGGCCTATCGCCTCATGCAGGACCTACGCCTCATCAATGAGGCAGTAGTCTCCACCTTTCCAGTTGTTCCTAATCCATATACACTCCTCTCGCGCATGCCCCCTGACACCACCCATTTCACTGTCCTTGACCAGAAGGATGCCTTCTTTACCATCCCCCTATACCCAGACTGCCACTTTCTGTTTGCTTTTACATTGGAAGAGCCAGACACTCATATTTCTTCCCAGCTGACTTGGACTCAAAGTCAGCTGGGAAGAAATTTTTGTTTTGCCTCAAAGGTTCCGTGATAGCTCCCATTTTTTCGGACAGGCACTGGCACAGGATGTTGTCCTCTGTCACCTGACCCACAGCACACTATTGCAGTATGTCAATGACTTATTACTGTGTAGTCCTTCCTAGGAGTGCTCCCTTGCAGATACTGCTACACTTTTAAATTTTCTAGGCAACCGAGGTTATCAGGTTACCCCCACTAAGGCTCAACTTTGCAGCCCTTCTGTCACCTACCTAGGCATACTCCTCACACCCACTACAAAAAGCCTCACAGCAGATAGAATAAGACTCGTTGAAACTCTCCAGCCTCCTCAGGATGCGGAAGAGATCTTGTCCTTCCTAGGACTGGTAGGCACAGTGAGTCTTATCCCGTGACCTGACTCAGGATCTTTAAGGCCTACATCAAGGTCGTAAGCAGCCTCATCAGCCTGGCCTCTGACATCAGACAGCAGGAGGAAGCCATCTCAGCTCTAGCCCAGGCAGCAAGCCCCAGGACAGCAGCAACCCTTTTTCCTGGCTAACCTTAGTCAGGGAATGGGCTCAAGTGGTACACATGGCCGAGGTACACAACATCTCTCATTGTTTCTTGTGTGCAGCCTTGAATAAGCCCCCACTGGTTGCGGTACCCTTACCCAGCCCTTTTAACTCCTCTAACCCAACCCCCTCCTTTCCCCTTCCCGGCCGAACACTACATCAATGAGTCAGGACTAGTAGAAACCAATCTTCTCACTCTAGAAAAGATTCAGGAAAGACTCCACCAGAAAAACCTCGGATCAAGGCCCTCACTTAGGTGGTGGCAGTTGTCTGTGGCCAGTTAAGTCCTACCCTTTCTAAGCCCCTTACAAATCATTGGCTTCTTGCTACTCATAGCTCCCTGTGTCTTCTGCTTCATCCAGGACCGCATGAAAGAAGTCTCCTAGGTCACTTTCAATCAGATGCTGCTCCACCCCTATACCCGAGTTCCGACCTCCGAAGAACCCCATGATGACCCATACCAGCAGGAAGCAGCCAGATGAACACATCACCCCATTTTCTTCTTAGAAAGAGGTCGGAATGTTAGGCAGGAATCTAGACCCAACATGGTGGCATTACCCGGTGTAGCAGGCCTTTTGTTAAAGACTCCCTTCACCCTTGTACACACCCGCAGACTTACATGTGCCAGAGTTCTCGCTGGGCAACCACACTGCCCCATGACCTGCAGCTCACCTGCATTCCACAAGTTCATAAACAGCAGTTTCGGTTAACAGTTTCCAAAGACCCCTTCCCCTTGACCCTTACTCAACTCCTGCCCTAGCAGTTTCAAGACCCCCCAGACCCTGTTTGCACAACCAGCTTCCCTACCTCTCAGGCTATAAGAAGCCCCTACCCTCCTCCCTCAGCACGACTTCCTTGGCCCGCACCTTTGGGCCGAGGAACCTCACCCGCAAGCCCTAATAAAAGGCTATTCTCACTGCCATTTGCCTTGTGTCTTCGTTCCTGGTTTAGCTCCAGCCTCAGTTTACCTTTATAAGTTCCTCGCCAGCAAGGGAACAAAACTGGATGGAGAATGAGTTTGACGAATTGACAGAAATAGGCTTCAGAAGGTGGGTAATAACAAACTCCACTGAGCTAAAGGAGCATGTTCTAACCCAATGCAAGGAAGCTAAGAACCTTGAAAAATGGTTACAGGAAATGCTAACTAGAATAACCAGTTTAGAGAAGAACATAAATGACCTGATGGAGCCGAAAAACACAGCACAAGAATTTCATGAAGCATACACAAATATCAATAGCCGAATTGATCAAGTGGAAGAAAGGCTATCAGAGACTGAAGATAAATTTAATGAAATAAAGTGAGAAATAAAGAAAGATTAGAGAAAAAAGAATGAAAAGGAACCAAGAAAGTCTCCAAGAAATATGGGACTATGTGAAAAGACCAAACCTACGTTTGATTGGTGTACCTGAAAGTGACAGGGAGAATGGAACCAAGCTGGAAAACACTCTTCGGGAGAACTTCCCCAACCTAGCAAAACAGGCCAACATTCAAATTCAGGAAATACAGAGAACACCACAAAGATACTCCTTGAGAAGAGCAACCCCAAGACAAACAGTTGTTGGATTCACCAAAGTTGAAATGAAGGAAAAAATGTTAAGGGCAGCCAGGGAGAAAGGTCAGGTTACCCACAAAGGGAAGCCCATCAGACTAACAGTGGATCCCTCGGCAGAAACCCTACAAGCCAGAAGGGAGTGGGGGCCAATATTCAACATTCTTAAAGAAAAGAATTTTCAACCCAGAATTTCATATCCAGTCAAACTAAGCTTCATAAGCAAAGGAGAAATAAAATCCTTGACAGACAAGCAAATGCTGAGAGATTTTGTCACCACCAGACCTGCCTTACAAGAGCTCCTGAAAGAAGCACTAAACATGGAAAGGAACAACTGGTACCAGCCACTGCAAAAACATACCAAATTGTAAAGACCATTGACACTATGAAGAAACTGCATCAACGAACAGTCAGAATAACCAACTAGCATCTTGATGACTGCCAAAATTCACATATAACAATATTAACCTTAAATGTAAGGTGGGCTAAAGGCCCCAATTAAAAAAAAATAGACTGGCAATTGGATAAAGAGTCAAGAACCATCAGTGTGCTGTATTCAGGAGATCCATCTCATGAGCAAAGACACATACAAGCTCAAAATAAAGGGATGGAGGAGTATTTATCAAGCAAATGGAAAGCAAAACAAAAAAAGCAGGGATTGCAATCCTAGTCTCTGATAAAACAGATATTAAACCAATAAAGATAAAAAATGACAAAGGAGGGCATTACATAATGGTAAAGGGAACCATGGAACAAGAAGAGCTAACTATTGTAAATATATATGCACCCAATACAGGAGCACCCAGATTCATAAAGCAAGTTCTTAGAGACCTGAAAAGAGACTTAGACTCCCACACAATAATAGTGGGAGACTTTAACACCCCACTGTCTATATTAGACAGATCAACGAGACAGAAAATTAACAAGGATATTCAGGACTTGAACTCAGCTCTGGACCAAGTGGATCTAATAGACATCTACAGAACTCTCCACCTCCACCACAAATCAACAGAGCATACACTCTTCTCAGCACCACATTGCACTTATTCTAAAAGTGACCACGTAATTGGAAGTAAAATACTCCTCAGCAAATGCAGAAGAAGGGAAATCATAACAGTCTCTCAGAGCACAGTGCAATCAAATTAGAACTCAGGATTAAGAAACTCACTCAAAACCACACAACTACATGGAAACTGGACAACCTGCTCCTGAATGACTACAGGATAAATAATGAAATTAAGGCAGAAATAAATAAGTTCTTTCAAACCAATGAGAATAAAGACACTATGTGCCAGAATCCCTGGGACACAGCTAAAGCGGTGTTTAGAGGGAAATCTTTCACACTAAATGCCCACAGGAGAAAGCAGGAAAGATCTAAACACCCTAACACAACAATGTAAGGAACTAGAGAAGCTAGAGCAACCAAATTCAAAAGCTAGCAGAAGACAAGAAATAACTAAGATCAGAGCAGAACTGAAGGAGATTGAGATACAAAAAAAACCCTTCAAGATATTAATGAATGGCCAGGTGTGGTGGCTCATGCTTGTAATCCCAGCACTTTGGGAGGCTGAGGCAGGCAGATCACAAGGTCTGGAGTTTGAGACCAGCCTGACCAACATGGTGAAACCTTGTCTCTACTAAAATTATAAAAATTAACTGGGCTTGGTGGCATGTGCCTATAGTCCCAGCTACTTGAGAGGCTGAGGCAGGAGAACCGCTTGATCCTAGGAGGCAGAGGTTGCAGCAAGCTGAGATTGTGCCACTGCACTCCAGCCTGGGTGACAGAGTGAGACATTGTCTCAAAAAAAAAAAAAAATCAGTGATTCCAGAAGCTGGTTATTTGAAAAGATTAACAAAACAGATAGACTGCTAGGCAGACTAATAAAGAAGAAAAGAAAGAAGAATCAAATAGACACAATGAAAAATGATAAAGGGGATATCATCACTGATCCCACAGAAATACCAACTAACGTCAGTGAATACTATAAACACCTCTATGCATACTATAAACACCTCTATGCAAATAAACTAGAAACTCTAGAAGAAATAAATTCCTGGACACATACTCTCCCAAAACTAAACCAGGAAGAAGTCAAATTCCTGGATAGACCAATAACCAGTTCTGAAATTGAGGCAGTAATTAGTAGCCAACCACCCATAAAAAGCCCAGGACCAGTCGAATTCCCAGCCGAATTCTATGAGAGGTACAAATAGGAGCTGGTACCATTCCTTCTAAAACTATTCCAAACAATAGAAAAAGAAGGGCTTCTCCCTAACTCATTTTATGAGGCCAACATCATCCTGATACCAAAACCTTGCAGAGACACAACAAAAAAAGAAAATTTCAGGCCAATATCCCTCATGAACATTGATGCAAAAATTCTCAATAAAATACTGGCAAATCAAATCCAGCAGCACATCAAAAATCTTATCCAACACGATCAAGTCAGCTTCATCACTGGGATGCAAGGATGGTTCAACATATGCAAATCAATAAATGTAATCCATCACATAAACAGAACCAATGACAAAAACCACATGATTATCTCAATAGATGCAGAAAAGGCCTTCAATAAAATTCAACACCACTTCATGCTAAAAACTCTCAATAAACTAAGTATTGATGGAATGTATCTCAAAATAATAAGAGCTATTTATGACAAACCCACAGCCAACATCATACTGAATGGGCAAAAGCTCAAAGCATTCCCTTTGAAAACTGGGAAAAGACAAGGATGCCCTCTCTCACCACTCCTATTCAACATAGTATTGGAAGTTCTGGCCAGGGCAATCAGGCAAGATAAAGCAATACAGGGTATTCAAATAGGAAGAGAGGAAGTAAAATTGTCTCTGTTTGCAGATGACATGATTGTATATTTAGCAAACCCCATTGTCTCAGCCCAAAATCTCCTAAAGCTGATAAGCAACTTCAGCAAAATCTCAGCATACAAAATCAATGTGCAAAAATCACAAACATTCCTATACACCAATAATAGACAGAGAACCAATCACAACTGAACTCCCATTCACAATTACTACAAAGAGAATAAAATACCTAGGAATGCAACTTACAAGGGATGTGAAAGACCTCTTCAAGGAGAACTTTACAATACTATCCCCATCAAACTAACATTGACTTTCTTCACAGAATTAGAAAAAACTTCTTTACATTTCATATGAAACCAAAAAAGAGCCCATATAGCCAAGACAATCCTAAACAAAAAGAACGAAGCTGGAGGCATCATGCTAACTGACTTCAAACTATAATTCAAGTCTACAGTAACCAAAACAGCAGGGTACTGGTACCAAAACAAACATATAGACCAATGGAACAGAACAGAGGCCTCAGAAATAATGCCACGCACATCTACAACCATCTGGTCTTTGAGAAACCTGACAAAAACAAGCAATGGGGAAAGGATTCCCTATTTAATAATTGGTGTTGGGGAAACTGGCTAGCCATATGCAGAAAACTGAAACTGGACCCTTTCTTTACACCTTATACAATAATTAACTCAAGATGGATTAAAGACTTAAACTTAAGTCCTAAAACCCTAAAAACCCTAGAAGAAAATCTAGGCAATACCATTCAGGGCATAGGCATGGGCAAAGAATTCATGACTAAAACACCAAAAGCAATGGGAACAAAAGGCAAAAATTGACAAATGGGATCTAATTAAACCTAAGAGTTTTTGCACAGCAAAAGAAACTATTATCAGAGTGAACAGGCAACCTACCGAATGGGAGAAAATTTTTGCAATCTATCCATCTGACAAAGGGCTAATATCTAGAATCTACAAAGAACTTAAACAAATTTACAAGAAAAAAACAAACATCCCCATCAAAATTGAGCAAAGTATATGACCAAACACTTTTCAAGAGAAGACATTTATGTGACCAACAAACATATGAAAAAAAGCTCATCATCACTGGTCATTAGAGAAATGCAAATCAAAACCACAATGAGATACTATCTCATGCCAGTTAGAATAGTGATATTAAAAACTCAGGAAACAGCAGATGCTGGAGAGGATATGGAGAAATAGGAACACTTTTACACTGTTGGTGGGAGTGTAAATTAGTTCAACCATTGTGAAAGACAGTGTGACCATTCCTCAAGGATCTAGAACCAGAAATACCATTTGACCCAGCAATCCCATTACTGAGTGTATACCCAAAGGATTATAAATCATTCCACTATAAAGACACGTGCACACATATATTTATTCCAGCACTGTTCACAGTAGGAAAGACTTGGAAACAACCCAAATGCCCATAGATGATAGACTGGATATGGAAAATGTGGCACATACATGCCATGAAATACTATGCAGCATTCAAAAAGATGAGTTCATGTCCTTCACAGGGACATGGATGAAGCTGAAAATCAATATTCTCAGAAAACTAACACAGGAACAGAAAACCAAACACTGCATATTCTCACTCATAAGTGGGAGCTGAACAATGAGAACACATGGACACAGGGAGGGGAACATCACACACCAGGTCCTGTCACGGGGTGGGCAGCTAGGGAAGAGATAGCACTAGGAAAATTACCTAATGTAGATGACATGTTGATGGGTGTAGCAAACCGCCATGGTACATGTATACCTATGTAACAAACCTGCACGTTCTGCACATGTATCTCAGAACCTAAAATTTAGTGAAATACAATAATAATAAAACAAAATAGAATCAGGCCGTGCACTGTGGCTCACACCTGTAATCCCAGCACTTTGGGAGGCCAAAGCAGGCTGATCACCTGAGGTCAAGAGTTCGAGACCAGCCTGGCCAACATGGTGAAATCCTGTCTCTATTAAAAATACTAAAATTAGTTGGACATGGTGGTGCACCTGTAATCCTGGCTATTCTATAGGCTGAGGTGAGAGGATTGCTTGAACCCAGAGGCGGAGGCTGCATTGAGCCGAGATCTTGACATTGCACTCCAGCCTGGGTGACAGAGTGAGACTCCATCTTGATTAAAACATAATAATAAGAAAATAGAATGATGCCAGCCACGGTGGCTGACGCCTGTAATCCCAGCACTTTTGGAGGCCGAGGCAGGCAGATCACGAGGTCAGGAATTCGAGACTAGCCTGGCCAACATAGTGAAACCCCATCTCTGCTAAAAATACAAAAATTAGTCAGGTGTGGTGGCACATGCCTGTAGTCCCAGCTACTCAGGAGGCTGAGGAGGGAGAATTGCTTGAACCTGGGAGGCAGAGGTTGCAATGAGCCAAGACCATGCCATTGCACTCCAATCTGAATGACAGAGTGAGACTCGAATAGAGATATTATCACAAATACAGCAAAATGTTAATGTAAAATCAAGGAACTGAGTTTATGGGTATTTGCTACAGAGTTTTTATTGACTTTTCTATATGTTTGACCATTTTCATAATAAATGTTGGAGAAAAATAGAAAAGAAAACACGCACCTACTGGGCATGGTGGCTCATGCCTGTAATCCCAGCACTTTGGGAGCCCAAGGTGGGCGGATCACCTGAGATCAGGGGTTCAAGACCAGCCTGACCAACATGGAGAAACCCCATCTCTACTAAAAATACAAAAAAAAAAAAATTAGCAGGGCGTGGTGGTGCATTATTGTAATCCCAGCTACTCGGGAGGCTGTCAGGAGAATCACTTAAACCTGGGAGGCGGAGGTTGCAGTAGGCCGAGATCGCGGCATTGCACTCCAGCCTAGGTAACAAGAGCGAAAACTTCATCAAAAAAATTTTTAAATTTAAAAAACCCAAAACACCTACACTCACATGTGTATCACAGAACCATTCACAATAGCAAAGTCATAGAACCAACCTAAGTATCCACCAATGGTTGACTAGATAAAAATAATGTGGTATATATATGCCATGGAATATTATGCAGCCATAAAAACAATAAATTCATGTCTTTTGCAGCAACCTGGTTATACCTGGAGGTGATTATCCTAAGTGAACTAACTCTGAAGCAGAAAATCAAATATCACAGGTACTCAGTTATAACTGACAACTAAACAATGAATACACATGGACATAAAGATGGAAATAATAGACACTAGGGGCTCAAAAAAAGGGAGAGAGTGGAAGGGATAAAGATTGAAAGGTTACCTGTTGGATACAATGTTCAATATTTGGGTAATGAGTACACTGGAAGCCCAATCCCCACAATTATGCAATATACCCATGTAACAAATATTGACAGGTACTCGCTGAATCTAAAATTTTTTAAAAGATGAAAATTGAAAAGTTTATTGAAACGAATGAAAATGGAAACACAGGCCAGTCATGGTGGCTCGCACCTGTAATCCCAGCACTTTGGGAGGCTGAAGCAGGTGCATCACTTGAGGATAGGAGTTTGAGACCAGCCTGGCCAATATGGCAAAACCCCATTTCTACTGAAAATACAAAAACTAGCTGGGTGAGGTGGTGCATGCCTGTAATCCCAGCTACTTGGGAGGCTGACACACAAGGATTGCTTGAACCCAGGAGGTGGAGGTTGCAGTGAGCTAAGCTTGCACCACTGCACTCCAGCCTGGGAAATAAAACAAGACTGTGTCAAAAAAAGAAAAAGAAAAGAAAAGAAAAGAAGAAAAGGAAAGGAAAGGAAAGGGGAAAAAGAAAGGGGAGAAAGGAGAAAAGAGAAAAATGGCCCGGCGCAGTGACTCATGTCTGTAATCCCAGCACATTGGGAGGCC
>NW_012122598.1:4917238-4945093 GCF_000951035.1 Colobus angolensis palliatus
AAAAAGTTAAAAGTCAGCCAAGCATGGTGGTTTGTTCCAGTAGTTCAAGCTACTTGGGAGGCTGAAGTGGGAGGATCCTTTGAGCCCTAGAGTTCAAGGTTGCAGTGAGTTATGCTTGTACCACTGCACTCCAGCCTAGGTAAGAGTGTGAGGGACTCTGTCTGAAGAAAAATAAGTGGAAATACAACATTCTAAAATGTGTCGGATACAGCAAAAGCAGTGTTAAGAGGTAAGTTTATAGTAATAAATGCCTACGTCAAAAAAAAAGTTACAAATAAGCAATTTCACAATACATCTCAAGGAATTAGTAAAGCAAGAACAAACCAACCCAAAATTAACAGAAGAAAAAATTATAAAGAGTGGAGCAGAACTAAATAAAATATAGACTTAGAAAACACAATCCAAAGTATCAGTGAAATGAAAAATTGGTTCTTTCAAAACGTAAACAAAATTCATCAACTACTAGTTAGACAAACCAAAAAGACAGAAGACATAAAGAAACCAAAACAGAAATGGAAAAAGAGACATTACACACAGAAGTAAAGATTATCAGAGACCATTATGAGCAGCTATATACTAAAAAACTGGAAAGGATCAAGGAAATATATAAATTCCTGGAAACATAAATTACCAAGATTGAATCAAGAATAAAATAGAAAACCTGAACAGATGAATAATGAGTGGTGAGATTGAACTAGAAATAAAAAGTCTCCTCTAAAAACACATCAAAAAGAGACACGACAATTAAGTGACATTTGTACCAGGGATGCATGCAAATCAGTAAATGTGATACATCATATCAACAGAATGAGGCACAAAAACCATATGATCATTTCAACTGATGCTGAAAAAGCATTTGATAAAATTCAACATTCCTTCTTGATGAAAACTCTCAACAAACTAGGTATAGAAGAATCATACCAGAAAATAATAAAAACCGGCCGAGCACGGTTTTTATTATTTATTATTTATTATGCTCACGCCTGTAATCCCAGCACTTTGGGAGGCCGAGACGGGCGGATTACAAGGTCAAGAGATCGAGACCACCCTGGCTAATATGGTGAAACTCCATCTTTACTAAAAATACAAAAAAATAAGCCGGGTGTGGTAGCAAGCGCCTGTGGTCCCAGCTACTCGGGAAGCTGAGGCAGGAGAATGGCATGAACCCAGGAGACGGAGGTTGCAGTGAGCCGAGATCATGCCACTACACTCCAGCATGGGAGACAGAGAGAGACTCAGTCTCAAAAAATAAAACAAAAATAAAATAATAATAACAACAATAATAAAAACCATATATGGCAAACCTACAGCTAACATCATGTGAACAGGGAAAAGATGAAAGCCTTTCCTCTGAGAACTGGAACAAGACAAGAATGCCCACTTTCACCACCCTTACTTAATGTGATACTGGAAGTCCTAGCCAGAGCAATTAGGCAAGAGAAAGAAATAAAAAGGCATCCAAATGGGAAAAGAGAAAATCGAATCTTTGCTGATGATATCTTATAACTAGAAAAACCTAATAACACTACCAATGAAATCTTAGATTGAGAAATAAACTTAGTAAATTTGCAGAATACAAAATCAATGTACAAAAATCAGTCACACGTATATACCCCAATAATTATCTAGCTGGCAAATAAATCAAGAAGGAAATCACATTTATAATAGCTCAAAATTAAATAAAATACCTAGGAAAATATGTAATCAAGGAGGTGAAAGAGTTCTTCAAGGAAAACTACAAAACACTGATGAAAGAAATTGAAGATGACACAAGCAAATGGAAAACCATCTCATGCTCATGGATCAGAAGAATGAGCATCATTAAAATGGCCATATTGACCACAGCACCAATGGAACAGAATGAACATTTAGAAATAAAGCCATAAACTAACAACCTAATAATCTTTGACAAAGCCAACAAGAACTTGCATTGGAGAAAAGTCACACTCTTCAATAAATGCTGCTGGGAAAATTGGAAAGCCACAGGCAGAAGAATGAAAGTGAATTATTATCTTTCACCATGTTCAAAAATTAACTCAAAATGGATTAAATACTTTTAAAGATTAAACATAAGATTTGAAACTATAAAAATACTAGAAGAAAGCCTAAGGGGAAAAGCTACTGAACATTTGTCTAGTCAAAGAATGTATGAGTAAGATCTCAAAAGCTCAGGCAACAAAAACAAATGTAGACAAATGGAACTTAACTAAATTAAAAGGTTTCTGCACAGTAAAAGAAATAATCAACATAGTGAAGAGACAGCCTGTTGAATAGGAGAAAATATGTGCAAACAATTTACGTAATGAGAATACACAGGAAACTCAAACAACTAAACAGGACAAATACAAATAATCTCATTAAAAAGTGGGCAAGGCCTGGCGCGGTGGCTCATGCTTGTGATCCCAGCACTTTGGGAGGCCGAGGCGGGTGGATCACGAGGTCAGGAGTTCAAGACCAGCTTGGCCAAGATGGTGAAATCCCATCTCTACTAAAAATACAAAAAGTAACTGGGTGTGGTGGTGGACGCCTGTAATCCCAGCTACTCGGGAGGCTGAAGCACAAGAACTGCTTGAACCCCAGAGGCAGAGGTTACTGTGAGCCGAGATAGAGCCACTGCACTCCAGCCTGGGTGATAGACTGAGACTTAGTCTCAAAAAAAGAAAAAAGGAAAAAGGAAAAAGACGTGAATAGACATTTCTCAAAAGAAGACACACAATCAATGGGTATATGAAAAAATGTTTGGCCAGGCGTGGTGGCTCACGCTTGTAATCCCACCACTTTGGGAGGCTGAGGCAGGCGGATCACCAGGTCAGGAGTTCCAGACCAGCCTGACCAACATAGTGAAACCCCAACTCTACTAAAAATACAAAAATTAGCTGGATGCGGTGGCATTCACCTGTAACCCCAGCTACTCAGGAGGCTGAGGCAGGAGAATCGCTTGAACCCGGGAATCAGAGGTTGCAGTGAGCCTAGATCGTGCCACTGCACTCCAGCCTGGGCTACAGAGGGAGACTCTGAGACTCCATATCAAGAAAAAAAAAATTTAACATCACTAATTATCTGAGAAGTACAAATGAAAACCACAATATGATATTATCTTATCCCATTCAGAATGGCTATCATTAAAAGGACAAAAAAATTTTTAAAAATTTGATGAATATGTGGAGAAAAGAAACACTTATACAGTGTTATTGGGAATGCAAACTAGTACAGCCACTGTGAAAAACAGCACGGGGATTTCTCAAAAAATAAAATTTTCATCTGATTCAGCAATCCCACTACTGGGTATTTATCCAAAGGGAAAGAAATCAGTATATCAAAGAGATACCTGCACTCACATGTTTATTGCAGCACATTATCACAATATTGTTTCTTTCAAACCAGTAGCATGGGATGTCTTTTTATTTGTGTGTGTGTGTGTGTGTGTGTGAGAGTGTGTGTGTGTGTACTCTTCCATTTCTTTCATCAGGGTTTTGTAGTTTTCATTGTAAAGTTCTTTTACCCCCTTGGTTGAATTTATTCTTAGCTATTTAACTTTTTAGACCTACTGTAATGGTATTGCTTTCTTGATTTGCTTTTCGGCTAGTTTGCTATTGATTGTTACTGATATATGGAAACACTAGTGATTTTTTTTTTTTTTTTTTTTTTTGAGAGTTTCACTCTTGTTGGCCAGGCTAGAGTGCAATGGTGTGATCTCGGCTCACTGCAACCTCTGCCTCTCAGGTTCAAGTGATTCTCCTGCCTCAGCCTCCAAGTAGCTGGGATTACAGGCGCCTATCACCATACCCAGCTATTTTTTTGTATTTTTTGGTAGAGACGCATTTCACCATGTTTGTCAGGCTGGTCTTGAACTCCTTACCTCAGGTGATCCACCCGTCTCGGCCTCCCAAAGTGCTGGGATTACAGGCGTGAGCCACCGTGCCCAGCCAACACTAGTGATTTTTGTATGTTAAGTTTGTATACTTCTCCTTTACTAAATTTTTTAAATCACTTCTAAGACATTTTTGGTGGTGGAGTCTCTAGGTTATTCTAGATATAAGATCATGTAATCTTCAAAGAGAAACTATTTGACCTTCTTATTGCCAATTTGGATGCCCTTTATTTCTTTCTCTTACCTAGTGGTTCTGGCTAGGATTTCAAGTAGTATACTGAATAAAAGTAGTGAAAGTGGACATCCTTTTCTTCTTCCAGTTCTCAGAGGAATGCCTTTATCTTTTCCCCTTTCAGTGTGGTGTTAGCTGTGGGTTTATCATATACAGTCATTATTTTGAGGAATGTTCTTTCTTTCTTTCTTTCTCTCTCTTTCTTTTTTTTTTTTTTTTTTCCTGATGGAGTTTCGCTCTTGTTGCCCAGGCTGGAGTGCAATGGCGTGATCTCAGCTCACTGCAACCTCTGCCTCCTAGGTTCAAGCGTTTGTCCTGCCTCAGCCTCCCGAGTAGCTGAGATTACAGGCCTGTGCCACCACACCCGGCTAATTTTGTATTTTTAGTAGAAACGGGTTTCTCCATGTTGGCCAGGCTGGTCTCAAGCTCCTGACCTCAGGTGATCTGCCTGCCTTGGCCTCCCAAAATGCGATTACAGGCGTGAGCCACTACACCCAGCCTAAAGACAATTTTTAAACCCCACTGTACACAGGTGAAAGAACTTTACAGTGAAAACTACAAAAGTTTGAATGAAAGATATTGAAGAGGACACACACACAAATAAATAAATAAATTAATTAATTAATTAATAGACATCCACGCTCATGGTTTGAAAGAAATTTATATATATATATAAATATGTATATAACATATAATAATATGTATTCTGTATCAGAATAGCATACATCACAAAGGTAGTCAGTATGGAATTTTACACTTTTTATAAGTTGTTGTCCTTATTCTGGTGTTCCTGTCTCCCACCTCCTGTAACTCCAGAGTTGGTATTTCTTTTTTTTTTTTTTGAGATAGAGTCTCGCTCTGTTGCCCAGGCTGGAGTGCAGTGGTGTGACCTCAGCTCACCACAACCTCCGCTTCCTGGGTTCAAGCGATTCTCCTGCCTCAGCCTCCCAAGCAGCTGGAACTACAGGTGTACACCACCATGCCCGAATAATTTTTGTATTTTTAGTAGAGACGGGGTTTCACTATGTTGGCCAGGCTGGTCTAGAACTCCTGACCTTGTGATCCACCTGCCTCAGCCTCCCAAAGTGCTGGGATTACAGGCGTGAGCCACCGTGCCAGTCAGAGTTTGTATTTCATTCCAGTTACATATAGTGAATTTAAATAAGCACATCTCTATGATTGGACTCCTGATCATAGGATACTCCAGAACCCTGAAAGCTAGATCAGGTCTAGACCTAACAGATGTTAAAGTATGCCTCCAGTGGGCCGGGCGTGGTGGCTCATGCCTGTAATCCCAGCACTTTGGGAGGCCGAGGCGGGTGGATCACGAAGTCAGGAGATCGAGACCATCCTGGCTAACATGGTGAAACCCCGTCTCTACTAAAAGTACAAAAAATTAGCCGGGCATGGTGGCAGACACCTGTAGTCCCAGCTACTCTACTCGGGAGGCTGAGGCAGGAGAATGGCATGAACCAGGGAGGCAGAGCTTGTAGTGAGCCAAGATCGCACCACTGCACTCCAGCCTGGACAACAGAGCAAGACTCCATCTCAAAAAAAAAAAAAAAAAAAACATGTATACCTCCAGCTGATAGGCAAAATGATTCCCCATGGCTAATTGAAGTGCTCAAAGTTCAGAAAGAACCAGTCAGTTATGGCTTGGTATGGGAGCAGTCACGCACTCTGTTCTCAGAAAGATGTTGTAAAAGAATCACAGGACCTCCCTTTCTGTAATCAAGCCAATCCAGTTCCTTTTTTGGTGCCAAGATAAACTGTGGCCAAAGCTCCTCCCCCAACCAGTAATTTGAAAACAACATTTGACAGAGACTTCTGGTTTTGGTCTTGAAACTGTATCAGTTCATTTATGTGTTGCTATAAAGAAATACCTGAAGCTGAGTAATTTATAAAGAAAAGATGTTTGTTTAGCTCTCAGTTCTGCAGGCTGTACATAAAGCATAGTGTCATCATTTGCTCCTGCTGAGGGCCTCAGGAAGCTTACAATCACGGCAAATGGTGAAAGGGAGCCAGTATCACATGGTGAAAGAGGGAGGGGATGGTGTCAGGCTCCTTTAAACAACCAGCTTTCACATGAATTCAGAGTGAGAACTCATTCATTGCCATGAGGACAACACCAAGCAATAAATGAGGACTCCACCCCCATGACCCCAAATATCTTCCACTAGGCCGACATCCAACATTGGAGGTGATATGGTTTGACTCTGTGTCCCCACGCAAATCTCACCTTGAATTGTAATAATCCCCACGTGTCCTAGGAGAGACACAATGGGAGGTAATTGAATCATGGGGGCCGGTTTTTCCCATGTTGTTCTCGTGATAGTGAATAAGTCTCACAAGATCTGATGATTTTATAAAGGGGAGTTCCCCTGCACATGCTCTCTTGTCTGCCACCATGTAAGATGTGACTTTGCTTTTCATTTGCCTTCTGCCATGATTGTGAGGCCTCCCCAATCATGTGGAACTATGAGTCAATTATACCTCTTTCCTTTATAAATTACCCAATCTCAGGTATGTCTTTATTAGCAGCATGAAAATGGACTAATACAGTAAATTGGTACCAGTAGAGTGGGGTGCTGCTGTAAAGATTCCTGAAAATGTGGAAGAGACTTTGGAACTGGGTAACAGGCAAAGGTTGGAACAGTTTGGAAGGCTCAGAGGAAGACAGGAAAATGTGAGAAAGTTTGGAACTTCCTAGAGACTTGTTGAACGGCTTTAACTAAAATAGTAACAGTGATATAGACAATAAAGTCCAGGCTGAGGTAGTCTCAGATGGAGATGAGGAACTTGTTTGGAACTGGAGTAAAGGTCACTCTTGCTGTGCAAAGAGACTGGCAGTATTTTGCCCTTGCCTTACAGATCTGTGGAACTTTTAACTTGAGAGAGATGATTTAGAGTATCTGTCAGGAGAAATTTCTAAGTAACAAAGCTTTTAAGAGGAAGCAGAGCATAAAAGTTTGGAAAGTTTACAGCCTGACAGTGCAATAGAAAAGAGAAACCCATTTTCTGGGGAGAAATTCAAGTCTGCTGCAGAAATTTGCATAAATAACAAGGAGCCAAATGTTAATCATGAAGACAATAGGGAAAATGTCTCCAGAGCTTGCCAGATACCTTTGCAGACGCCCCTCCTATCACAGGCTCAGAGGCCTAGGAGAAAAAAATGGTTTCATGGACTGGACTCAGGGGCCCCTTGCTGTGTGCAATCTAGAGACTTGTTGCCCCATGTCCCAGCTGCTCCAGCCATGGCTAAAGGGGGCCAAGGTACAGCTTGGGCTGTGGCTTTCGAGTCTGTGAGCCTCAGGCCTTGGCAGCTTCCACATGGTGTTGAGCCTGTGGGTGCACAGAAGTCAAGAACTGAGGTTTGGGAACCGCTGCCTAGATTTCAGAGGATGTGTGGAAATGCCTGGATGTCCAGGCAGAAGCTTGCTGCAAGGATGGGGCCCTCATGGAGAACCTCTGCTAGGGCAGAGCAGAAGGAAAATGTGGGGTTGGAGCCCCCATACAGAGTCTCCACTGGAGAACTGCCTAGTGGAGCTGTGAGAAGAGGGCCATGGTCCTCCAGACCTCAAAATGGTAGATCCACCAACAGCTTGCACCATGCATCTGGAAAAGCCACAGACACTCAACACCAACCTGTGAAAACAGCCAGGAGTGGGGCTGTACCCTGCAAAGCCACAGGAACTGAGCTGCCCAAGACCATGGGAACCCACCTCTTACATCAGCATGACCTAGATACGAGACATGGAATCACAGTAGATCATTTGGGAGCTTTAAGATTTGACTGCCCCACTGGATTTCAGACTTGCATGAGGCCTGTAGCCGCTTCATTCTGGCCAATTTCTCCTATTTGGAATGGGTGTATTTATCCAATGTCGTATCCCCCATTGTATCTAGGAAGTAACTAATTCGCTTTTGATTTTACAGGCTCACAGGTGGAAGGGACTTGCCTTGTACCAGATGAGACTTTGGACTTTAGACTCTTGAGTTAATGCTGCAATAAGTTAAGATAGAAATTCCACTAAACCTACAAATCAATTTGGAGATAATTGACATCTTTACTATGTTGAATTTTCTAATTCATGAATATTGTAAATGTTTCTAATTATTTAGATTTTTTTTTTTTTTTTTTTGAGACAGAGTCTCGCTCTTTCACCCAGGCTGGAGTGCAGTGGCCGATCTCAGCTCACTGCAAGCTCTGCCTCCCGGGTTTATGCCATTCTTCTGCCTCAGCCTCCTGAGTAGCTGGGACTACAGGCGCCTGCCACTGCACCTGGCTAATTTTTTGTATTTTTGGTAGAGACGGAGTTTAACAGTGTTAGTCAGGATGGTCTTGACCTCCTGATCTCGTGATCTGCCCACCTTGGCCTCCCAAAGTGCTGGGATTACAAGCGTGAGCCACCACACCTTGTCTAATTATTTAGATCTTTTAATATGTCTTTCATCAGCATTGTATAATTTTTCAGCATATAGGTCCAGTACATGTTAAGTTTACATGTAAGTTTGATTTCATTTTCTTTGGAATGGTTGTAAATGTTGTGTTTTTAATTTCAGTATTTACATACTCATTGTCAGTATGTAGAAATTCAGTTCATATTTGTTGATTTTGTAGTCTGTGATATTGCTGAACTCATTAATTCTATGAAATTTTTTGGAAATTCTTTGGAATTTTCTACATAGAAAAGCATGTGGGCTGGCAGCAGTGACTCACCCCTCTAATCCTAACTTCCAGCTGCATCCATATTGCTGCAAAGGACATGGTTTTATTCTTTTATATAGCTGCATAGTATTCCACGGTGTATATGTGCATTTTCTTTATCCAGTCTACCATTGATGGGCACCTAGGTTGATTCCATGTCTTTGCTATTGTGAATAGTCCTGAGATAAACATATGAGTGCAGGTGTCTTTTCAGCAGATGATTTATTTCCTTTGGGTATATACCCATTAATGGATTGCTAGCTTGAATGGTAGTCCTATTTTTTTCTACTTGAAGAAATCTCCAAAATACTTTCCACAGTGGTTAAACTAATTTACATCCCCACCAACAGTGTATAAGCATTCCCTTTCTCTACAACCTTGCCAATATCTGTTATATTTTTAGTTTTTGATAATTAATAGACCTTCTGATTTGTGTGAGCTGGTATTTCATTGTGGTTTTGATTTGTATCTCTCTGATGATTAGTGATGTTGACCTTTTTTTTTTTTTAGGCACAGTCTTGACCTGTCACCTGGCTGGAGTGCAGTGGTGTGATCTCGGCTCACTGCAACCTTTGCCTCCCGGGTTCAAGTGATACTCCTGCCTCAGCCTCCTGAGTAGTGGGACTACAGGTTTGAGCCACCACACCAGGTTAATTTTTGTATTTTTAGTAGTGATGGGGTTTCACCATGTTGGCCAGGATGGACTTGATCTCTTGACCTCGTGATTTACCCACCTTGGTATCCCAAAGTTCTGGGATTACAGGCATGAGCCACCGCACCTGGCCTGAACTTTCAAAAATATGTTTATTGGCCACTTGAATGTATTCTTTTGAGAAGGGTCTGTTAATGTTTTTTGCCCACATTTTAATGGGGTTGTCTTTTACTTGTTGATTTAAGTTTCTTATAGATCCTGGATATTAGTCTTTTGCCAGATGCATAGTTTATTTTATCCTATTTTTTCTGTTTACTCTGTTGGTAATTTCTTTTGCTCTTTAGTTTAACTAGGTCCCACTTGTCAATTTTTGGTTTTACTGCATTTGTTTTTAAGAACCTAATCTTTTTTTTTTTTTTTTTTTTTTGCCTGGACCAATATCAAGGAGAGTATTTCCTAGGTTTTCTTTCAGGATTTTTATAATTTTAAATCTTATATTGAAGTATTTAATCTGTCTTGAGTTAATTTTCATATATGCTGATAGGGGTCCAGTTTTAATCTTCTGCATATGGTTAGCCAGTTTTCTCAACACCATTTATTGAATAGGGTGTCCTTTCCCCATTGTTTATATATGTTGAGTTTATCAAAGAGCAGTTGGTTGTAGCTGTGTTTTTTATTTCTGGGTTCTCTATTATGTTCTATTGGTCCATATGTCTATTTTTGTACCAGTACCATTCATTTTTGGTTACTTGTAGTATTGTTTGAAGTTGGGTAGTGTGATCCCTCTGGCTTTATTCTTTCTTTCTTTTTTTTTCTGTGAGACGGAGTCTCGCTCTGTCACCCAGGCTGAAGTGCAGTGGTGCGATCTTGGCTCACTGCAAGCTCCGCCTCCCTCTGGCTTTATTCTTTTCGCATATAATTGGCTTGGCTATTCCAGCTGTTTTTTGGTTCCATATGAATTTTAGAATAGGGTTTTCCTGAGTCTGTAAAAACGACATTGGTTATTTGATAGGAATAGTGTTGAATCTCTGTATTGCCTTGGGCAGTATGGACATTTCAATGATACTGATTCCTCCAACCCATGAGCATGGAATGCTTTTCCAATTGTCTGTGCTGTCTGTGATTATTTTCAGCAGTGTTTTGTAGTTTTCTCATGGAGATCTTTCACCACCTTCGTTAGGTGTATTCCTATGTATTGCCATATATGTGTGTGTGCCTTTTGTAAATGGGATTGCATTCTTGATTTGTTTCTGAGCATAAACGTTATTGGTATATAGAAATGCTATAGATTTTTGTACATTGATTTTGTATCCTGAGACTTTGCAGAAGTCATTTATCAGATCTAGGAGTCTTTGGGGGGAATCTTTAGAGTTTTCTAGGTACAGAATTATATCATCAGCAAAGAGATAATTTGAAATTGACTTCCTCTTTTTTTTAATTTGGACACCTTTTATTTCTTTCTCTTGCCTGATTCTTCTGGCTAGGACTTCCAGCATTATGTTGAATAGTTGTGGTGAGAGTGTGCACCCTTGTCTTGTTCCAGTTCTTAGAGGTAATGCTTCCAACTTTTGCCTATTCAGCATAATGTTGGCTGTGGGTTTGTCATAGATGGCTCCTATTATTTTGAGATATGGTCTTTTAATGACTGGTTTGTTGAGGGTTTTTATTATTAAGGAATGTTGGATTTTATCAAATGCTTTTTCTATGTCTGTTGAAAGGATCATATGGTTTTTGTTTTAAATTTTGTTTTTATGGTGAAGCACACTTATTAATTTGCATATGCTGAACCATTCTTGAGACCAAGGAATAAAGCCCACTTGATCATGGTGAATTAACTTTTTGATTTGGTTTGGTAGTATTTTTTGAGGATTTTTGCATCTATGTTTATTGGGGATATTGGCCTGTAATTTTCTTCTTTTGTTATGTCTTTGCCAGATTCATGTCTATGCTTTTACATGCAATGTGCTCCCTTCCATTTCAATCAAAAGACCAATTGAAGTCTTACTTCCTCTTTTAGCAGTCTCTGATAACCACATCATAGGTGATTGTTCCTTTCTCTCAACTCTTCTAGCATTTTTACTACTAGGATGCTTACAATGCTGTATCTTTGAGAGCAGAAGCTATAGCTTATTCTTACATGAATATGTCATTGGCTCCAGTCCCAGTGCTTGGCACAGAGCAGACACTCTTTAATAAAGAAATGAATTTCATTCAGCTTTTTTCCCGTCTTATTTCTTACCAGAAATACAAATTATATGAGTTTCGAAAAATGGTATTTCGGTCAAAGTGGCAGGCTCACTAAAAGACAATAATGTGTTTCATTGAAAAGCAGGATATAGGCCGGCTGCGGTGGCTCAAGCCTGTAATCCCAGCACTTTGGGAGGCCGAGATGGGCGGATCATGAGGTCAGGAGATCGAGACCATCCTGGCTAACACGGTGAAACCCCGTCTCTACTAAAAAATACAAAAAACTAGCCGGGCGAGGTGGCGGGCGCCTGTAGTCCCAGATACTCGGAGGCTGAGGCAGGAGAATGGCGTAAACCCGGGAGGCAGAGCTTGCAGTGAGCTGAGAACCGGCCACTGCACTCCAGCCTGGGCGACAGAGCGAGACTCAGTCTCAAAAAAAAAAAAGAAAAAAGAAAAGCAGGATATATTTTTATTTAATGACTCTTCCTCTGGCATCTACTTGTGACAGAAAATGTTAAAATTTAGTACCCAAACACTACCCTACACAGATGCATGCATATACACACATTTACGGGAATGTAGCTGTTACCATGCTAGAGAATGATATTGCGTGGGTTTGTTTGTTTTTTTTTTTTCCGGTACTTTTCTTTGTTTTTGAGACAGGATCTCACTCTTTCACTCAGACTGGAGTGCAGTGGCACAATCACGGCTCATTGCAGCCTCAGCCTCCTGGGCTCAAGCCATCTTCCCACCTCAGCCTCTCAAGTAGCTGGGACTACAAGTGCACGCCACCCTGCCCAGCTAATTTTTGTAATTTTTGTAGAGATGGGACTTCACTATGTTGCTTAGGCTGATCTCAAACTCCTGGGCTCAAGCAATCCACCCACCTTAGCTTCCCAAAGTACTGGGATTGTAGCCATGAGCCACTGTGCCTGGCTAGAGATATTAACATACTGTCTTTTTTTTTCTTTTTTAAGACAGAGTTTCACTGTTGTTGCCCATGCTGGAGTGCAATGGTGTGATCTTGGCTCACCGCAACCTCCACCTCCCAGGTTCAAGCAATTCTCCTGCCTCAGCCTCCTGGGTAGCTGAGATTACCGGCATGTGCCGCCACGCCTAGCTAATTTTGTATTTTCAGTAGAGACAGGGTTTCTCCACGTTGGTCAGGCTGGTCTCGAACTCCCGACCTCAGATGATCTGCCCTCCTCAGCCTCCCAAAATGCTGGAATTACAGGCGTGAGCCACCGTGCTTGGCCTTAACATGCTGTCTTGCACCTAGCTTTCTTCTTCGTTTTATCATGAATAGCCCATAGAGTCAAACTGGGCAATGGAGGAAAGAGGTTAGGCAGAGAAAAATAGCTAAGAAACAGAAGCAAGAAAACATAACAGGAGTTGGGGAAACAGAGACAATGTGAGTTCAGAACCATTAGACCATGACATTGAGTTGTGTACCAGTTTTGGAGAGGAGGCCACTGGGAACATCTTGAGGAAAAAAAGAGAAAATCAAACCAAATCTCAGAAGCAACGTCATATCTTGAACTTCACAAATAAATGAATAAGATGGAGAGGAGGAAAGAAAACACCTAAAGACTAAACCACAAGTGGGGTATTTCCTGACGTACTGAGCAGTAGGGGGACCCAATCCCACCTTTTCTAAGCTAAAGGCCAATGTAGTCGGATGGGGAGGCATCAGGTGGTATGAAGGAATGGATTCTTTCAGAGAGTTTTTGCTTCCATAAGGAATAACAAAAAAGACCACAAAACCACAAACTTAGAAATCAAGAAATTTAGTGACACAGGAAGAGGAGGTTTCTTTTTTTTTCTTCTTGAGACAGAGTCTTGCTCTGTGGCCCAAGCTGGAGGGCAGTGGCACAGTCTCGGCTCACTGCAGCCTCCATGTCCCAGGTTCCAGTGATTCTTCTGCCTCAGCCTCCCAAGCAGCTGGGATTACAGGCACGCACCACCATGCCGGGCTAATTTTTTTCTTCTGTATTTTTTAGTAGAGATGGGTTTCATCATATTGGCCAGGCTGATCTTGAACTCCTGACCTCAGGTGATCTTCCCACCTCAGCCTCCCAAAGTGCTAGGACTACAGGCGTGAGCCACTGTGCTCAGCCGGAAGAGGAGGTTTCAATCAAGAAATATCTTTGGCCAGGCGCGGTGGCTCATGCCTGTAATCCCAGCACTTTTTGAGGCTAAGGCGGGTGGATAACCTAAGGTCAGGAGTTCGAGACCAACCTGGTCAACAAGGAGAAACCCCGTCTCTACTAAAAATACAAAATTTAGCCAGGCGTGGTGGCAGGTGCCTGTAATCCCATCTACTTAGGAGGCTGAGGCCGAGGGAATAACTTGAACCCAGGAGGAGGAGGTTACAGTGAGCCAAGATCACTCCATTATACTCCAATCTGGGCGACAGAGCGAGACTCTGTCAAGAAAGAAAGAAAGAGAGGAAGGAAGAAAGGAAAGGAAGGAAAGGAAGGGGAGGAAGGAAGGAAGGAAGGAAGGAAGGAAGGAAGGAAGGAAGGAAGGAAGGAAGGAAGGAAAGGAAGGAAGGAAGGAAGGAAGGGAGAAAGAGAGAGATAAAGAGAGAAAGAAAGAAAGAAAGAAAAATCTTCTGCTCCCCATTTAGAATGTCTGGCTTTCACACTGAGTTCTCAGTTTTAGTATTGAGGTATCTGGACCTCTATATGTGGCTTTGAACTACCATCACACTTCTTGTAGTTTTAGAACCAGTTGTTCTTCCAGGGGCTGGTTTATTAAATTCCTAGGAAATTCATGAGGAGTTACATAGGGAAGGGCCCCCTTCCAAGGTTGTGACTGAGAAAGCCCTCTCTCTCCTCATAAATGGAGAAAATCTGTCCATAGTAAAACAGCAGTCTGAAGCTCTGTGAGGTAATTATGGCCTCCAGGGCTCTACCAAGTAAAGAAAGCTGTGGATTTCGTACTAGCAGGGATCAACATTCACTGAATCACATATGTCACTGCCAGTGTGTCATTTCCCATGTAGGCCTAGCTCTTAGTTGTTAGGAAGTCTTGCTGTTGCACCAGTTGCCTGTGTGATGGTTTGCCTAACCCCATTCTCACTCTATCAGAAGGTTTTTTCCTCTAACCTTACATCATTGGGTGGATTTGCTGGGGGAGAGAGACTCATGGAGATTTGGAGAAATTGCTCCTTCCTTAGAAGGTTCAGGATTGGGGCCGGGCGCGGTGGCTCAAGCCTGTAATCCCAGCACTTTGGGAGGCTGAGACAGGCGGATCATGAGGTCAGGAGATCGAGACCATTCTGGCTAACACAGTGAAACCCCGTCTCTACTAAAAAATACAAAAAACTAGCCGGGCGAGGTGGCGGGCGCCTGTAGTCCCAGCTACTCGGGAGGCTGAGGCAGGAGAATGGCGTGAACCCGGGAAGCGGAGCCTGCAGTGAGCTGAGATCCGGCCACTGCCCACTGCACTCCAGCCTGGGCGACAGAGCGAGACTCCTTCTCAAAAAAAAAAAAAAAAAGAAGGTTCAGGATTGGATGGCTCACCTCTTTTAATGCTGTGACCCAATCGGAAAGACAGATGCAAAGATCGGAAGAAAAGAACAGGAATAAATTGGAGGTATTCCAGGATGGGAAGTGGGGAGATGGTAAAGGAAAAGCTTAAGGGAGTTCTTATTTCTCCACGTGGGATCTGTTGTTTCCTCCTTTTTTTTTTGGACGAAGTCTTGCTCTGTCGCCAGGCTGGAGTACAGTGGCGCGATCTTGGCTCACTGCAACCTCCGCCTCCAAGGTTCAAGCAACTCCCCTGCCTCAGCCTCCTGAGTAGCTGGTATTACAGGCGCGTGCCACCACACCCAGTTAATTGTCGTATTTTTTAGTAGAGACAGAATTTCACCATGTTGACCAGGATGGTCTCTTGACCTCATGATCCGCCCACCTCGGCCTCCCAAAGTGCTGGGATTACAGGTGTGAGCCACTGTTTCCAGCCCTGTTTCCTGCTTTTTGAGGAGAGCAATGGTGTGAAGAGACTCAGCAGCTGTACTCAGCATTATTGGCCTCATATTCTTCAATGAAGTGGTGGGTCTGACCACCAGACTCCTACAACAAGGCACAGACAACTTATGCTACCCTTCCCTCTCTTTGACTTCCTTCTGCGGACCTCTTGGAAAGAGGACAGTTTCTTGGGTTGAAGGATTGTCTTGTTTGACCTTAGGTTAACTTTTTTTCCTTCGTAGGACACGCAAGTCTTGGAAAATGATGGTTTTCATAAAAATTTCTTAGCTAAGGCCCAGGAGAAAGCAGAAGGAGAGGGAGGCAGGTGATGGAAGCAGTAGGGAAAGCCACACATCTCCCTTCCATGGGGAGGGGATTCCAGGTGGGTAGAGAGCATACTGAGTTGCAGTTTTGTTTTCCCCAGGCACCTGAGCCACCTGTTCAGTGAATTTGGGGCAGGAGAGAGAACTGCTATTCCATCTCCCAGAACTACTACCCCTTGGACCAGTTTCAACCACCTAAGTCCTCCTTTCAACCACAAGCCCCTGCCTCTCTGTGTTTCCTGCACCAATAGTCTACTCATGGGTTCTGGGACCCCACCAACCCCTTCAACCCAACTGGCAGCATTCTTCTCAATGAAATTCTTTCACCTTCTCTCTCACAGCCTCTTCCCAGTCAGACCTTCAGTCATTTACCATGGCTAATTAAGTACCCATCCACTGAGAGACTTGCCCTTGTAGTGGGGGCAGGTGGCCCAAGATTCCACTGCCCTCTGTCCATCTCCCCCAAACACATACTCCAAAGCAATGCCTCCTTGTCATTCCTACATGGCTTCACCCAAGCACCACAACTTTGATGCTTCTACTGAGTGGGCTATCCAGGAAGGGATACTCTCTAGTAGGCACCAGAAGAAAGCTGATGGAAAACTAGGAAATGTCTGAGGTGGATATGGGCCATATGGCTACAGAAAAAAGAAGGGTAAGGGTCAAAGATCTCCCAAAGTTGCTGTTACCACCATTGCTTCTTTGTTCAAGTGTCATTTTTCCACTTTCACCTCCTGTGAATCACAGTCCCTCTCCCCTGCTTATAGCTATCAGGGATCCAGGCAGTATTGATCATCTCCTCCTGCAAAAGCAGCCATCTTCTCTGACTGATGACTGAGTTGTGAGAATTTTTTTTTTTTTTTTTTTGAGATGGAGTTTCACTCTTGTCCCCCAGGGTGGAATGCAATGGCGCGATCTCGGCTCACTGCAACCTCTGCCTCCCGGGTTCAAGCAATTCTCCTGCCTCAGCCTCCCGAGTAGCTGGAATTGCAGGCATGCACCACCACTATTATTATATTTTTACTAGAGACGGGGTTTCACCATGTTGGCCAGGATGGTCTCGAACTCCTGGCCTCAAGTGATCTGCCTGCCTCGGCCTCCCAAAGTGCTAGGATTATAGGCATGAGCCACCACACCCTGAGAGAAAAAAAAAAAATTTATCCAGTAAAAGCTCCAGTACTCTGAATTTGAACCAATCCAAAGTTAAGTCAGGTTGTTCCCAGGCCCAGAAATAGGAGGGAGTTCTGGCATGGGTTACAAAAAAATGCACTATTTCTATTCAAACTTTCCACCCAAAGTTTACATAGAGAATGATTCCGTTGAAGGCATTTAGGGATCAGAATCCAAGTCTTCTATTTTTACATTTTAAGGAAATTGAGGCTCAAAGACATGCTGTCACCTACAGGGCAGGGTATTCAGGATAGGGCACTAGGCATGTGGGAAATCAGGGACAGATCAGGTGCTAAAATCCAATTTTCTTATCCAGTATGATCCTCAATTCCCTGCTAGGCTACACTGTAAGTGAAACTTTGCAAAGAATTGGAGAAGGATTATGCTGGAAGGAGGCCAGATTGCTAAGAAAGAGAAAAAAGAGCAACCAAATCCCTTTTTAGGGTGACCTTTTGGTAGGTGGACAAGTCTTTTGAAGTTCAGTGTCCAGGCTCACTGTTGCTTTATTTTTTTAAAACAAAAATGTCATCTTATGGCGTATGCATTCTCCAGTTGCCCATAGTCTCTACAACTCCCTGTTGTCTTCTGTCTGGTGACAACTCATTTATATTGTTTCCCTGGAAGATATTTGATTTGCCAACTAATGCTATTTGAGGGGAGGAACTAGGCCAGATTCCATACTTCTTTGTTTCCAAACAGGAAACGGTAAGGAGAAGACATTGGTAATTCCCATTCACACACCTCAGGCTATCTTTTAGTGATTGCCTTTCCCAACTTTTGAAGACTATCCTTGACCTTCAGTAAAAGTTTATTTCACCTGGATTTAAAAGCATATGTATGGAGAGAGGCTGCCAGAATAGAGAATGGAAAAGACAGAGAGTGATTTGGTTATTAAGAACTGTCCTTCTGGGTGCGGTGGCTCATGCCTGCAATCTCAGCACTTTGGGAGGCCAAGGCAGGCGGATCACGAGGTCATGAGACCGAGACCATCCTGGCTAACACAGTGAAACGCGGTCTCTACTAAAAATACAAAAAATTAGCCAGGCGTGGGGCACACACCTGTAGTCCCAGCTACTGGGGAGGATGAGGCAGGAGAATTGCTTGGACCTGGGAGGCAGAGGTTGCAGTGAGCCAAGTTCATGCCTCTGCACTCCAGCCTGGGAGACAGAGAGAGACTTCATCTCAAAAAAAAAAAAAAAAAAATCTGTCCTTTCTCCGCCAGGAATTCCTCCCTGGTTTCTTGTTGTAGTGATGGTGATAGCCAAAGGGCACACCTAAAAACTGAACCACACTGTCTGGCACAATAACAATATGATATTCTAACCATGTGGTACTTTAATTTGGTATTTTACTTTTTTTTTTTTTTTTGAGACGGAGTTTTACTCTTATTGCCCAGGCTGGAGTGCAATGGTGTGATCTCGGCTCACTGCAACTTCCACCTCCCAGGTTCCAGCAATTCTCCTGTCTCAGCCTCCCGAGTAGCTGGGATTACAGGCATGCACTACCACACCTGGCTAGTGTCGTCTTTTTAGTAGAGACGGAATTTCTCCACATTGGTCAGACTGGTCTCAAACTCCTGAACTCAGGTGATCCGCCTGCCTCAGCCTCCCAAAGTGCTGGGATTACAGGCATGAGCCACCGAGCCCACCCTAGTATTTTACACTTTTACATGTGAGTAAATTCTCTAATTTATCTGAACTATTAAATAACCCTATGATTCAGGTGAAGCAGGGAGGACAAAACATGTCCAGAGAGGTTGTCGAAGATCACACATAAGTCAATAGCCGATGAAACCCCAGCACTACTCCTAACTTCTACTCCAATTCTTTTTTCTTTTTTTGAGACGGAGTCTCGCTCTGTCACCCAGGCTGGAGTGCAGTGGCCGGATCTCAGCTCACTGCAAGCTCCACCTCCCGGGTTTACGCCATTCTCCTGCCTCAGCCTCCCGAGTAGCTGGGACTACAGGCACCCGCCACCTCGCCTGGCTAGTTTTTTTTATTTTTTTTGTATTTTTTAGTAGAGATGGGGTTTCACTGTGTTAGCCAGGATGGTCTCGATCTCCTGACCTCGTGATCCGCCCATCTCGGCCTCCCAAAGTGCTGGGATTACAGGCTTGAGCCACCGCGCATGGCCTCCAATTCTTTTTTCTATGCTAAGCTAATTTTTTTTGGAATTAAGTAAGCCTTGTCTTCCCAGTGAACTCAAGTTTCAACCACATTATTATGAACTCATGCAGGGCAGGGATCTTGTATTACTGATCTCTGTATCCCCTAAAGCAGCAACTACATCGTCTTGAATGAGGCAATAATTGTGTGTGGTTAATTGATTTCCCAAAACATATATTCTGCTTCTGCTCCTAATACTGGACACCGTTAATCTGTAACATTGAAGTGTCTGTGTTTACTTCAATAAGCCTTTGCTGAGTATGACTATATATTTTCAGCACACAGTGCTAGGCCCTGATATGTAAATTAAAGTTATAAGTAAGATAGGGTCTCTGTACTCAGGGAGTTTAAGATTTTGTTAGAGATTTCTAAAAGGAAGATAAATAGTGGTTAAGGGGAAGGTCCTAGGACCCTGTCCTCTCTCTCTTATTTCAAGCATCAGGTTGGATCCATTTCTGCAAGTTTCTCTGATAACAGGACAAGTTTTAAATTTCTGTTAAAATTATTTTATTTTTAGGAATGAACTGCTTTAAAGCTAGGCTTTGTCCTTCCTAATGGATGGAGTAGGGGTAAGATCAAGAGAAGACGTGGTGCAGACTCTGTGGTCTAGTTTCATTAGGACAACTTTGTCAAATTTACTATGGAAATAGGTTTATTCTTCTGAGGGAAAAATTGAACCCTGTTGTGGTTTTTCTATCCAACAGAGCTACCAAGAGCGAATATTTTGTGAGCAATGGATACATTCTTCTCTAAGAGGTCCTCAATGTCCATTACAAAGCCATTTCTCAGCAGTCTTCACTCTCTTTCTTACTCTGATCAGGGTAATTAACCAAGCCTTAACCGAACACTGAACCAGGCTTTGTTATGGGAAATACAGAGATTGAAAAATTTAGTCTCTTAAACCTCTTCAGATGTAAGTGGGGCGAAAAGACTAAAGTGAATAAAAACAGCTTCCACACAAAGCAGTTGTATTCTGGGCAAAATGAATGGTACTTGTAGCAAATGTTATAGTTCAGAGAAGGGGATGATTTGTATGGTCAAGAGAGCTTTCAAGACCAGGATAGGTAAGATTTAAAGGGGTAAAGAAGAATGGGGTGGGGGTGGGGGCAGAGAGACAAAGGCAGCCTAGGCAGTGGTAAAGATATACAGAATGAGTATAGTAGGACACTGAGGGGTTTTCGGTGAAATAGAAACAGAGTGGTGAGAAATGAAGCTGAAGCAGCCACAGGCACACAGAAATGGCTTGTCTTCTACGGTAAAGAACTTGGACCTTATCCAAGAAGCAATGGGCTGCTATTTGGTATTTGTAGCCTCAGCTGAAGTTTTACTTCTATATGTTCCAGCTGTCTACTGGGTTATAAACTCTTTGAGAGCAAAAATGGTATTCTATATCTTTATAATTCCAGAGTATCTAGCAGTGTAAATGAAAGTGCAAGAAATATGAAGGAGTTCGGCAGTTAGATTATGAATTAAATTCCTGATTTTGCTTCTGGTCCTATGTAAAATTCAGTGAAACAAAAATAGGCCCCAATATCTACTTGAAAATTCAGAAGAAGAAAAAAACAACTGAAAGCTTGAGTTGAACTTTGACCAACAGAGACTGATGAACATTCCTTTCCTTTGTATAAGATGAAGAAAGCCTCTCCAGGAAATGACAAGTGCCCTTGAGGAATTTAAGCCCTGCTCTCAAGGCCCTAACAAAAGATGGTAAGAGAGGTTTTACGTCTTGTTTTCCTTGGACATTTGTGAACTGTTATGTAAAGTCACTTGTAGGGCAAGGAGACTTCCTACAGCCTCTGAAATAATATTTTGGACGATCTCTAACTTACAAATGCTTGATTCAAAAATGATACTTCCATAAAATTAACTGCCATCTCTTGCTTTCCTCTCTCTTACTTTTCTCTTCCTTCTCAAAGGCCCCCCAGTAACACTGGCAGTTGAGCTATTCAGGAAAAAAAAAAAAAAAAACGATTTTGTAGAAAATCTGTGGGAGGAAGGGACAAAGTTATGATGACCAGAACAGTTTAGGAGACAGGAAGAGGGTAGGTGTATGTTTCCAAATAGGTCTTGCCTGACTATATGATGGCTTTCTGCCCCAAAATATCTTTTCTCACATAGCTTGAATTATTTTCATAACTTTTTAATTCTGCCTGAAGATATACTATATGGAAACACATTGAGATAAATAAGCACTTTCTTTTAATGTATGCAAACAACATCTAGGAGGACTAGGGCAGCTACCAGACCCTTGCTTATTGGTGTTGCTTTGCCAAATGAGGGCCCACTGCTCAAAGGCAATTAATCAGCTTATTTTTCCTGATGACATAGTGAATATTAGGATATCTGAGAAACTGAGAGTTTCAGTTGTGGTAGAAAGGGTACTCCACTCTTTGGGGCTTAGCAGACTTCAATGGTGTAGTAGGCAGAATTCTAAGATGGCCCCATAAGATTATTGAGTCCCTTGTGCATACACACTTTGTTCCAGTTATTCAGTCAAATGGTAGTATAGGTACTGCTGTGAATGGATTTTTCCAGATGAAATTAAGATGCTAAATCACTTGACTATATAATTGGAAGAGTATCCATCTGGGTGGGTCTGATCTAATCACACAAACCCTTTAAAAGTAGAAAGTTTTCACCAACTAGTAACAGATGAAGAAGTCAGAGATTTGAAGTACTAGTGGAATTTGATGCTTGACAAATTCTCTATTGCTGGTTTGAAAATGGAGAGGGATAGGTGGAAAGGCATATGGGTAGCCTCTTGGAGATGAAAATGGCCACTAGTTGACAGCTTGCAAGAAAATGGAAACCTCAGACCTGCATATGAAAGGCATTGAATTCTGCCAACAACCTGAATGAGCTTGGAAGAAGACCCTGAGACCCAGATCAGAACTGCAACTCTGACTGACATCTTCATTTCAGCCTTGTGAGACCTCCACAGAGGATCCAGGTAGCAGCTGTGAGCTAATAAATGGTTGTTATCTTAAGTAATTCAGTTTGTATTCTTTTGTCATGCAGCAATAGAAACTAATACAAATGTGATCTCCTGGGATGAGCCTGAGGGTATTGGCATTCAAGGATCTGGGGAGAGGGGCTCTATAAAGCAATGGGTTACAAAAAGCAAACTTAACTATTTGAATATTTTGCTGATGAACTGACTCTACCCAAGAAGGTGGAAGGTAACTCTCTTCCTTTTTTCTTCCTATGTCTCAGCCCATAAATAACAGGACCTTCTAGCACCCAGCACTTAAATCAGGACTGTTGTTTCTATGGCTCAGTTTTACATGAGTTAAATAGATTTTTCACAGTTTGGTTTGAGAACTTAACTAGCATGTTGTGATGGTTAAATTCATGTGTCAGCTTAACTGGATCAATAGATCTCCAGATATTTGGCTAGACACATTACTGGATGTGTTCATGAGGGTGTTTCTAGATGAGATTAGCATTTCAATCAGTAGACAGAGTGAAGCTGATTGCCCTTCCCCATGTGAATAAGCATCATCCAATTGCTGAAGACATGAACAGAACAAAAAGGTGGAATAAGGGTGAATTTGCAATCTATGACTGACTGCTTGAGGAGGGACATGAGTCTTCTGCACTCAAACTTAGAATTACACCATCAACCACCCTTGCCTTCTCAGGCCTTTGGACTAGGATTGAACTATACCACTGGTTTTCCTGTGTCTCCAGCTTGCAGATGGCAGATCATAGGCCTTCTCAGCCTCCATAATCACATGAACCAACTTCTCTCTGTCGATCTCTCTTTCTCTCTCCGAGTCCCATGGTCAACCATCTGCGAGCTGGAGACCCAGGAAAACCAGCTGTCTTGGTTCCATTTATCTGGAGAACCCTGACTACTAAACACGTATGTCATTTTCTTCCATGGGAAAATGCATTCTGAGTTCCCAAAAACTAAAAAGCAAATTTGGAGAACAAAACCTATTTGTTCTGAAAAGACTATATACCTTTTAATAGACGATAAAGCTTTAAACCCATGGATATATATATATATATATATACCCTTTATAGCTTTATACTCTATTAAAATGTGTGTATATAAGGCCAAGCGTGGTGGCTTATGCCTGTAATCCCAGCACAGCATTTTGGGAGGCCGAGGTGGGAGGATCACCTGAGCTTGGGAGTTCGAGACCAGCCTGACCAACATGGAGAAACCCCGTCTCTACTAAAAATACAAAATTAGCTGGGCATGGTGGTGCATACCTGTAATCCCAGCTACTCGGGAAGCTGAGGCAGGAGAATCACTTGAACATGGGAGGTGGAGGTGGCGGTGAGCCGAGATCACGCCATTGCACTGCAGCCTGGGCAACAAGAGTGAAACTCCGTTTCAAAAAAAAAAAAAGTGTGTGTATATATGTATATCTATAATGTGTATATATGTATGTACATATATATGTGTGTGTGTGTATATATATACATATACATATAATTGTAGAGTTCCAGTCACCTGAGAGCTGATGTTTGGGAGAATGACGGGGAGAGAAGGAACCAGTCTTTTAGCAAGATCATATAGCATAATAGTTAATATCATGGATCTAGATCCTGGTTGCCTGTGTTTAAATTCTAGTTCTGTTACTTTCCAGTTACGTGATTTTGGGTAAACTGCTTAACCTCTCAGTGCCTACTGCTTTCCCATCTGTAAAATGGATTAATAGTACAATCTCATAGGGTTGCTGCAGAATTAAAAAGTAAATATAGGCCAGGCGCGGTGGCTCAAGCCTGTAATCCCAGCACTTTGGGAGGCCGAGGCGGGCAGATCACAAGGTCAGGAGATCGAGACCATTTCTGGCTAACACAGTGAAACCCCATCTCTACTAAAAATACAAAAAATTAGCTGGGCACGGTGGCGGGCACCTGTAGTCCCAGCTACTCGGGAGGCTGAGGGAAGAGAATGGCGTGAACCCGGGAGGCAGAGCTTGCAGTGAGCTGAGATCGCACCACTGCACCCCAGCCTGGGTGACAGAGCGAGACTCCATCTCAAAAAAAAAAAAAAAAAGTAAATATATGTAAAGCTCTGAGGATAATACCTGGCACACTATATACACAGCTTCCTTAACCCTACTAGCAAATCTAAATCTGTTCATCTCTAAAGCTTGAGTTATTTTAGCATCCAGGTATTTATAATCTTGGAATATTAGAGCCATCCTTAACCTATCATACCCAAAGTTTCTCTCATCTAAGGCCAAGTTAGGATATTTTTATCTAATATAAATCCTATCTGATTCAATAGAAGCCTGATATCTTTATTTGTGGTCACCAAAGAAGAGCAATTCTGTTTGTTTCTTTAAAGTGAAAGAGTGTGTAAAGGTTAGGAGAGTGAACCTGAGGATAAGTTTTAAAATTTCAGTCTCAGGGATATGCTTATAACTTAAGTTCAGAGTGTGAAGATTATCTGATTGGGAAGCTGAATACCCAAGTGAAGTTATATGACTAAATTTAGAATTTTGCTTTTCACTCTATGGTCAAATTTAAATCCAAACCAAATCCAAATAGCATGGCTTGTTTGTGCAGTACTCTGGCATATCAAAAATGAATGGAAAGTCAAGCATGGTGGTGCATGCCTGTAGTCCCGGCTACTCAGGAGATTGTGATTGGAGGATCACTTGAGCCCAGGAGTTTGAATCCAGCACGGGCAACATATCAAGACCCCACCTCTTAAAAGAGAAGAAAAAAAAGTGGACATCCTTGACACAGATTGGCCTAGTTTTAAGAATAGAAAATGGGCTGGATGCAGTGGCTCATGCCTGTAATCCAACCACTTTGGGAGCCTAAGGCAGGAAGATCACTTGAGGTCAGGAGTTCGAGACCCCTTGGCCAACATGGTGAAACCACGTCTCTACTAAAAATACAAAAATTAGCTGGGCATGGTAGTAGGCACCTGTAGACCCAGCTACTCGGAAGGCCGAGGCAGGAGAATCTCTTGAATCCAGGAGGTGGAGGTTGCAGTAGACTGAGATGGTGTCACTGCATTCCAGACTGGGTGACAGAGCAAGACTCTCTGTCCCAAAAAAAAAAAAGAAAAAGAAAATGATGACTTAAAAGGCTACTGAAGAAAATATGCTAGTTTGTTTCGCATTGCTTTAAAGGAATACCAGAGACTGGGTAATTTATAAAGAAAAGAGGTTTATTTGGGTCATGGTTCTGGGGGATGTATAAGAATCATGCCAGCATCTGCTTGGCTTCTGGTGAGGTCTCAGGAAGCTTATGATCATGGCAGAAGGCAAACGGGGAATCAGTGTATCACATAGTGAGAGGGAGCAAGAGAGAGGGGAGGAAGTTCCAGACTCTTTTAAACAACCAGGTCTTACCTGAAGTCATACAGGAAGAAATCACTCATTACCATGGGGAGAACACCAACCCATTCATAAGGGATCTACCCCCATGACCAAGACACTTCCCACTAGGCCTGCCTCCAATATTGGAGGTCACATTTCAATATGAGATTTGAACATCCAAACTATATCAGAAGGCACAAGAGATGTTGGAGCAATACATAGCTCTTTCTAGATGTTCTGATGAGTTAAATACAAAAAATCAGAAATATATGTCTGGGATTTTCCTGAAACGACACAAAGTTATAAAAATTTACACAAAGGCCAGGCATGGTGGCTCGTGCCTGTAATCCCAGCACTTCGGGAGGCTGAGGCGGGTGGATCATCTGAGGTCAGCAGTTCAAGACCAGCCTGGCCAACATGGTAAAACCCCGTCTCTACTGAAAATACAAAAATTAGCCAGGTGTGGTGGCAGGCGCCTGTAATCCCAGCTACTCCGGAGGCTGAGACAGGAGAATTGTTTGAACCTGGAAGGCAGAGGTTGCAGTGAGCTGAGATCCTGCCACTGCACTCCAGCCTGGGCGACAGAGTGAGAATCTGTCTCAAAAAAACAAAAAATTTACATAAAACTGCTTGAGGCAGAATATTTTAACAAGCACCAAATGTTTGGGAAATAGTTTGAGACAAACCTTTATTCAAACCCATACATGTTTATGCTCGGTGTATGTGTTTTGTAGGGTATGAATGTCTTTCTGTGTGTACATGTGTATGGTAGTTGGTTGGGGTAAATTTTGTAAAATAGAATCATTGAATAATTGTAGTATAATGATCCTGAAGGCACAGAGCTCTTCAGTTCACATTTGAATAGTCTGAAGTTTTTGTTTAGGAGTGAACAAGAATACCACTTATTATTCTATTTTACTGGCAAAAATCCAGAAGCTGGCAAAAAGGAAAACAACTTGTAAAGAAGAACATTAGCACACCCCAATATAATGTGTATGAATCATTTGGCAAAGGATCTCTTTACTCATGTCTCCTTCATCTTTTTCAATGTTGGCTGCATTTTGGAAATATCTAGGAAAGCAGATTTTGAGGGGTGTGAGGGAGAATATAAAATGAAATTCATCCACTCACATCTCTTATAGCTCCAGCATTATAAGCCAAATGAGCGTAGACTGGCTTCTCTGTGTGAGGAGCTGCCGGCTGTAGTAAAAAGATCATAAAATCTAGATTCTAGTTATAACTACCATATTTGAGCCTCAGTTTTCTCATGTGTAAAATGACAATACCAATTTCTGTGCTGCCAAACTTAAAGAGTTGTGACAATCCAATGAAATCATGGGTGAAAAGATGCTTTGTAAATTGTATAGTGCTGTGCCAATCCCAATACCCTCCCTTCTTTGTGCAATCTGTTTTTTTAATGTATTTTTTAATTGACAAGGAAAAATTATATAAATGTGTGGTACACAACATGATGTTTTGATATATTGTGTGTGTGTGTACACACACACACACACACATATACACATTATGGAATGACTAAATCAAGCTATTTAACATATACATCACCTCACATACATCATTATTTGAGATGCGAACACTTGAAATCGACTCTGTCGGCAATTTTTAAGTAAACAATATATTGTTATTACCCACAGTTACCATGATGTACAATAGATCTCTTAAACTTATTCCTTCTGCATAACTCAGATTTTGTGTCCTCTGCCTAACATCTCCCTAATACAAACCACCCACCCTCTGGGTAGTTATCACCACCATGCTATACTATATCTGTTTCTATGAGTTTGACTTTTTAGATTTCACATAAACAATATCATGCACTATTTGTCTTTCTGTGCTTGGCTTATTTCACTTAACATGTCTTCCAGGGTCATCCATGTTATGACAAATGACAGCATTTCCTTCTTTTTAAGGCTGAATAGTATACCATTGTGTATATATGCCACATTTTCTTTATCCATTCATCCATTGATGGGCACTTAGGTTGATTTCATATCTTGGCTATTGTAAATAATGCTGCAATAAATATGGGAGTGCAGCTATCTCTTCAACATACTGATTTTTATATCCTTTAGATACATACTCAGTAGCGGGATTGCTGGATCATATGGTAGTTAATTTAATTTTTGAGGAACCTCCATACTGTTTTCCAAAATGGCTGCACCAGTTTACATTTCCATCAACAGTGTACAAGAGTCCCCTTTTCTCTGCATCCTTGACAACACTTGTTCTCTTTCATCTGTTTGATAATAGCCATTCTAA
>NW_012122598.1:4945163-4946334 GCF_000951035.1 Colobus angolensis palliatus
GCACACCCAGCTTATTTTTGGATTGTTTTGTTTTGTTTTGTTTTTGTTTTTTTGAGACGGAGTCTCACTCTTTCGCCTAGGCTGGAGTGCAGTGGTGTGATCTTGGCTTACAGCAACCTCTGCCTCCAAGGTTCAAGCGATTCTCCTGCCTCCCGAGTAGCTGAGATTACAGGCATGCACCACCATGCCAGGCTAATTTTTGTATTTTTTTTTTTTTTTCAGTAGAGATGGGATTTCACCATATTGACCAGGCTGGTCTCCAACTCCTGACCTCAAGTGATCCGCCTGCCTTGGCCTCCCAATGTGCTGGGATTACAGGCATTAGCCACTGCACGTGGCCTTGAGCATTTTTTTTTATATATCTGCTGACTATTTGTATGCCTTCTTTTGGGAAAGGCCTATTCATGTCCCTGGCCCATTTTTTAATCAGGTTATTTGTTTCCTTATTACTGAATTGAGTTCCTCATATATTTTGAAAATAAATCCCTTATCAGATGTATGGTCAGCGAATATTTTCTCTCATTCCATAGGATGCCTCTTCACTCTGTTGGTTTGTTCCTTTGCTGTGCAAAAGCACTTGTGTAGTTTTGCTTTTGTTGCCTGTGCTTTTGGGTTCATACTCGAAAAAGAATTGCCCAGATCAATTTCATGGAACTTTTCTCCTATTTTTTATTCTGGTAGTTTTACAGTTTCAGGTCTTATGTTTAAGTCAATCCCATTTTGAGCTTATTTCTGTATATGATGTGAGATGAAAGTCTAATTGCACTCTTCTGCATGTGGATAACCAGTTTTCAAAGGACCATTTGTTGAAGAAGCTGTCCTTTCCCATTGTGTGTTCTTGTTATATTTGCTGAAAATTAAAAACTGTAGGCTGGGCATGGTGGCTCACGCCTGTAATCCCAGCACTTTGGGAGGCTGAGGCGGGCAGATCACCTGAGGTCAGGAGTTCGAGTCCAGCCTGACCAACATGGAGAACCCTTGTCTCTACTAAAAATACGAAATTAGCTGGGCGTGGTGGGGCATGCCTGTAATCCCAGCTACTCAGGAGGCTGAGGCAGGAGAATCGCTTGAGCCCTGGAGGCAGAGGTTGCTGTGAGCCAAGATTGCGCTATTGCACTCCAGTCTGAGCAACAAGTAGGCCGGGCGCGGTGGCTCAAGCCTGTAATCCCAG
>NW_012122598.1:4953574-4955416 GCF_000951035.1 Colobus angolensis palliatus
CGGGAGGCGGAGCTTGCAGTGAGCTGAGATCTGGCCACTGCACTCCAGCCTGGGCGACAGAGCGAGACTCCGTCTCAACAACAACAACAAAAAAATACTCAACACTTTTAGTGCCTTCCTAACATTTTATGCTTTTGATGTTATCATTTACACATTTTTCTACTGTGTATACGTTAATAAATATTTGTAGCTATTATTGTTTTTTATATTGTTTGTAATAGATTTGTCTTATAACCTTCATACTAAAGATATGAGTGATTGAAACACAACATTAAAGTATTGAAGTATTCTGAATTTAACTATGCAATTACTTTTAAAAGTTAGTTTTATGCCTTCAGGGGGGTTTTTTGGGGTTTTTTTGTTTGTTTGTTTTTTGTTTTTGTGAGATGGAGTCTTGCCCTGTTGCCCGAGCTGGAGTGAAGTGACATGATCTTGGCTCACTACAACATCTGCCTCCCAGTTTCCAGGGATTCTCCTGCCTCAGCCTTCTGAGTACCTCTGATTACAGGCGCGCCCCACGATGCCTGGCTAATTTTTGTATTTTTAGTAAAGACAGGGTTTCACCATGTTGACTAGGCTGGTCTTGAACTCCCGACCTCAGGTGATCCGTTCACCTTGGCCTCCCAAAGTGTTGGTATTACAGGTGTGAGCCACTGCGCCCGGCCCAGCTTTGTTCTTTTAGTTCAAGATTGCTTTGTCTATCTGTGATCTTTTATAGTTCTATACACATTTTAGGATTTTTTTTTTCCATTTTTGTGAAAAATGTCATTGGAATTTTGATAGTAGTTGCATTGAATCTTGAGATTGCTTTAGGCAGTATGGACACATTAAGAATATTAACCCATCCAATTCAGAAACACAAGATTTATTTCCATTTAATTGTGCCTTCAATTTATCTCATCAATGTTTTATACTTTTCAGTATAAAAAGTTTTACTTCCTTGGTTAAACTTACTATTATTTAATTTTTGTAACTATTGCAAATAGGATTGTTTTCTTGATTTCTTTTATGGGTAGTTCATTGTTAGTGTACAGAAATGCTACTAATGTTTGTTATTTTAATTTTGCATCCTGTAACTTTACTGAATTTGTTTATTAGTTCTAACAGGTCTTTGGTGGCTCTTCAAGGTTTTTCATATGTAGGATTATGTCCTTTGCTAACAGAGACAATTTAACTTTCCAATTTGGATGCCTTTTATTGCTTTCTCTTGCCTATTTGCTCCAGCAGAGTTTTACTACTACGTTAAACATAAACAACAAGAGTGGTAATCCTTGCCTGTTTCTGATCTTAGAGGAAAAGGTTTCGACTTTTCACCATTTATTATTATGTTAGCTGTGGTCTTGTTGAATATGGCCTTTATTGTGTTGAGGTACATTTTTCCTATACCTAATTTTTTGAGACTTTTTTTGATAAAAGAAAGTTGAATTTTGGCAAATGCTTTTCCTGTATTAATATCTGTTGAGATGATTACATGGATTTTGTCTTTTATTCTGGTAGCTTAGTGTGTCACATCTTATAGTTGTAACAGGGTATTTAAAATTGGTAAAAATGGCCGGGCGCAGTAGCTCATGCCTGTAATCCCAGCACTTTGGGAGGCCAAGGCAGGTGGATCATCTGAGGTCGAGAGTTTAAGACCAGCCTAATCAATATGGAGAAACCCTGTCTCTACTAAAACATTACTCAGGCGTGGTGACAGGTGACTGTAATCCCAGCTACTCAGGAGGCTGAGGCAGGAGAATCACATGAACCCGGGAGGCAGAGGTTGCAGTGACCCAAGATCACGCCATTGCACTCCAGCCTGGGTGATAAGAGCAAAACTCCGTCTCAAAAATAAATAAATAA
>NW_012122598.1:4962026-4964119 GCF_000951035.1 Colobus angolensis palliatus
CCTGACCAACATGGAGAAACCCTGTCTCTACTAAAAATACAAAATTAGTCGGGCATGGTGGTGCATGCCTGTAATCCCAGCTACTCGGGAGACTTAGGCAGGAGAATCACTTGAACCTGGGAGGTGGAGGTTGCAGTGAGCTGAGATAGTGCCGTTGCACTCATCCTGGAAAACAAGAACGAAACTCCTTCTCAAAAAAAAGAAAAAGAAAAGTCTGTTGCTAGCTTTAATAGAACTCCCTTATGTTTCGCTTTGTTGGTTGGTTTTGAGACGGAGTATCACTCTTGTTACCCAGGCTGGAGTGCAATGGCACGATCTCGGCTCACCACAACCTCCACCTCCTGGGTTCAAGTGATTCTCCTGCCTCAGCCTCCCGAGTAGTTGGGATTACAGGCATGTGCCACCACGCCTGGCTAATTTTGTATTTTTAGTAGAGACGGGGTTTCTCCATGTGATCAGACTGGTCTCAAACTCCCGACCTTAGGTGATCCGCCCGCCTTAGCCTCCCAAAGTGCTTGGATTATAGGCGTGAGCCACTGGGCCTGGCCATATCCCTTATGTTTTATATGCTTCTTTTCCCTTGCTGCTTTCAGGATCCTCTTTTGTCCTACATTTTTGACAATGTAATTACAATGTGTCTTGGTATAGTCTTGTTTGGATTGAATCTAACTGGGGACTTTTGACCTGCTTGTACTTGGATATTTATATCTTTCCCAAGTTTTCTGTTATTGTTTCTTTTTGTTTTTTAGACAGAATCTCGCTCTGTCACCCAGGCTGGAGTGCAGTGGCTCGATCTTGGCTCACTGCAACCTCTGCCTTCTGGGTTCAAGCAATTCTCCTGCCTCAGCCTCCTGAGTAGCTGGCATTACAGGTGCCCACCACCATGCCCGGTTAATTTTTGTATTTTTAGTAGAGATGGAGTTTCACCATGTTGGCCAGGCTGATCTGGAACTCCTGACCTCAGGTGATCCACCTGCCTCGGCCTCCCAAAGTGCTGGGATTACAGGTGTGAGCCACCAAGCCTGGCCTGCTATTGTTTCTTTAAATAATATTTTGGCCTCTTTGTCTTTCCTTCTCCTTCTTAATTCCTATAATTTGAATATTTGCTCTTTTGATTGTCTCATAACTCCTGTAAGCTTTTTTTTATTCTTTTTCATGGGGATAGTTGGCTATCTTTGTTTTTTCGTGTGTATAAGGGGATGAAAGCTACTATCTCCTGCTCTGTCATCTTGGTGATGTCATCTCACATTGTGCACTTTGCATTTACACTTGTGAAGTTTTCTGTCATCCATCTGGATCAAAATGTAAGTAATGCCAGGAAAGCTCATGCTGGGTGGTACCTTGGGTATTCCGTTACCTTGCGCTTCAAGACTGGGTTGGTTGTTTTTGTTATGATTTATAGAGTTTGTGGGAAAAGCAGGTTCAGTCCTGCCTGGGGCTATTTTTCAATCTACATTGTCATAGTTGGCTCATACCTGTAATCCCAGCAATTTGGGAGGCCAAGGCTGGCAGATCACCTTAGGTCAGGAGCTTGAGACCAGCCTGGCCAAAATGGTGAAACCCTCTCTCTACTAAAAATACAAAAATTAGCCAGGTGTGGTAGTACATGCCTGTAATCCCAGCTACTCGGGGGGCTGAGGCCGGAAAATCGCTTGAACCCAGGAGGCGGAGGTTGTAGTGAGCCAAGATCGCGCCACTGCGCTCCAGCCTGGGAGACAGAGAGAGACTCTGTCTCAAAAAAAAGAAAACAAAATTGTCATAGTCATCTTCCGACAGAGATACTTAATGATAGTTTTGACGGAAATTTCTAAACAGTAAAATACCTTCCCAAAATAGTGACTGTGGGCCAGGTGCGGTGGCTCACTCCTGAAATCACAGCAGTTTGGGAGGCCAAGGCTGGCGGATCACCTGAGGTCAGGAGTTCAAGGCCAGCCTGGCCAACATGGCAAAACCCCATCTCTACTAAAAAATACAAAAATTAGCCAGGTATGGTAGCGGACACTTGTAATCCCAGCTACTCGGGAGGCTGAGGCAGGGAGAATTGCTTAAACCTGGGAGGCAGAGGTTGCAGTGAGCCGAGATCATGCCACTGA
>NW_012122598.1:4965469-4968419 GCF_000951035.1 Colobus angolensis palliatus
GAGTTCAAGAGCAGCCTGGCCAATATGGTGAAACCCCATCTCTACTAAAAATACAAAAATTAGCTGGGTGTGGTGTCACACACCTGTAATTCCAGCTACTTGGGAGGCTGAGGCACAAGAATCACTTGAACCTAGGAAACAGAGGTTGTGGTGAGCCGAGATCACACCACTGCACTCCAGCCTGGACAATAGAGTGAGACTCTGTCTCCAAAATAATTCAGTAAATAAAATAAAATAATATTCCATTGTGTGGATATACTACATTTTGTTTATCCATTCATCAGTTGATGGACATTAGAGTTGCTTCTACTTCTTGGCTATTATAAATAATGCTGTTATGAACAAGTTTCTGTGTGGACCTATGTTTTAATTTCTCTTGGGCATATTCCTATAACTAAAACTGCTGAGTCATATGATAACTCTATGTTTAACTTTTCGAGAAACTGCTAAACTGTTCCTTATTTATGTTCTCACCAGCAGTGTATGAGGGTCTTAAATTCTCCACATTTTGTCAACACTTAATTGTCTGCCTTTTTTATTATAGACTTTCTAATGGGCATGAAGTGGTAAATGCAATATTTTAAAAAATTTTAAATCAATTCAAAAAATCCATGAACAAAATATCAAAATTTTAAATAAATACAGGATCTAGCAGTGCTGTGCTTAGCCACATTGGCACCTGAAGTAAAAAGAAAACTGTGTGTCCCTGTGTACATTTCTATTTATTCTGAATGGTAATGAAAGAGACTAATTTTGAAAGTATGTTTTTAATATAAAACTTTATCAAGACATGTTACTATTCCTCCTGAATATGAACAGAAATAAAAAAGAAAATTAAAAATTAGAAATGTACAAATCTCCATATGAGAGCATTAATTATTAAGGAACAAGCAGATATCAAATAGAAAGTAAGAATAGTAGGCCGGGAATGGTGGCTCACACCTGTAATCTCAGCACTTTGGAAGGCCAAAGTGGGTGGATTGCTTGGGTCCAGGAATTCAAAACTAGCCTGGGCAACATAGCAAAACTCTGTTTTCACAAAAAATACAATAAATTAGCCAAGCATGGTGTCATGCACCTGTAGTCCCAGTTACTCGGGAGGTTGAAGTGGGAGGATCACCTGGGCCTGGAACCTCAAGGCTGCAGTGAGCCAGATCATGCTATTGTACTCCACCCTGGGAGAGAGAGACACTGTCTCAAAAAAACAAAAATAAAAACAACAGAAAGTCAGAAGATTATGCAAGTCCCAATTTCATGTTTGAAGTGGAACTATGACAAATAAAATAAAATACCATTAGAATTTTCATTTTTAGCCAGTAAAAAGTTATTTTCTCTAAATACTTCTAATTTCCAAAGAGTAGCCAATCAATAGCAAATACATGGAGACAACCTAGGTGCCCATCAACAGTGGATTGAATAAAGAAAATGTGGTACATATAGGCCGGGCTTGGTGGCTCACGCCTGTAATCCCAGCACTTTAGGAGACTGAGGTGGGCAGATCACTTGAGGTCAGGAGATCGAGACCATCCTGGCCAACATGGTGAAACCCCAGCTCTACTAAAAATACAAAAATTAGCCGGGCATGGTGGTGCGTGCCTGTAGTCCCAGCTACTCAGGAGGCTGAAGCAGGAGAATTGCTTGAACCCAGGAGGCAGAGGTTGCAGTAAGCCAAGATTGTTCCACTGCACCCCAGCCTGGGCTACAGAGCAAGACAATGTCTCAGTGAAAAAAAAAAAAAAAAAAAAACACACTTGTAACAAACCCACACATGTACCCTCTGAATCTAAAATTAAAAATTAAAATTAAAAAAGGAACCAATGGTTGTATGGCACAGCAGAAGAGAGTGATGAAAAGTAGAATGATGAAAGAATAAGCATATTTGCCTGTAGACTTGCTCATTTAACTTATGTGTGTTTATCCGTACCTGGGACCTGGGGAAGGAGACATAGAAATGCACTAGAGGCTGTCTTGAGTATTAGGGACATAGCATGATGAATGTAACACGTGTGTCATGGTCAGTTTTATGTCAACTTGGTCAGGCTACATTCCACAGTTATTCAATGAAATTCTAATCTAGGTCTGGTTGTGAAGGTGGTTTGTTGATGTGATTAAAGGTTATAATCAATCAGTTGACTTTAAGGTAGATTAGATAATCTGGGTAGGCTGATTCAATCAACTGGAGGCCTTAAGAGCAGAGCTGAGGCTTACTTGAAGAAGAATACATTTTCCCTGAGGATAGAACTTTAGCTCATGCCAACAGTTCCAGACTGCACTATGGATTTTGGACTTGCATAGCCATTTCCTTGCAATAAATCATGTAAGCCAATTCCTTGTGATAAATCTCTTAATACTTAAAAACAGCAACAAACAACAACAAAAAGCAGTCAACTATTTGGCTCATAAATATTCTGATGAGTAAAATCCTGTAAAAATGTCATCCAAAATAGGTTTTACTTTTTTTTTTTTTTGAGATGGAGTTTCGCTCTTGTTGCCCAGGCTGGAGTGGAGTGGCACAATAATCTCAGCTCACTGCAACCTCCGCCTCCTCAGTTCAAGTGATTCTCCTGCCTCAGCCTTCCAAGTAGCTGGGATTATAGGCACTTGCCAACATGCCTGGCTAATTTTTGTATTTTTAGTAGAGATGGGCTTTCACCATGTTGGCCAGGCTGGTCTCAAACCCCTGAGATCAAGTCATCCACCTGCCTCAGCCTTCAAAAGTGTTGAGATTACAGGCGTGAGCCACTGCACCTGGCCCCAGAATTTCATCCAAAATAATTTTAAGTATCCTGCAATATCAGTAATTTGTAATATAAGATCAGCATTGAGTTTGAGTATTCTAAAGCTGGTTCATAAAGTTGCTGTAGTGTAATCTTATTCAAATTTGGAAGTAGCCTTATTATATATACATATATATGTGTGTGTATATATATATATATATATATTTTTTTTT
>NW_012122598.1:4971931-4974399 GCF_000951035.1 Colobus angolensis palliatus
GTGATCCGCCCGTCTCGGCCTCCCAAAGTGCTGGGATTACAGGCTTGAGCCACCGCGCCCGGCCACCTTATTATATTTTTAAAACAACATCCTGTGAAAGCAGTTTCCATATGCTAAAATTAATTAAAAATTAATTTAGGATTGTTCAGTTGCTCAAGAGAAATTGCCCAACATGGATTTCTCTTACTTGGCAACGAGATAAGGAAAGAAGTAACCTTTGGAATTATATTGATGAATTTGCTTCCATTAAAAATCAGGAAAGCAGCAAGAGGGAGGTTATTTATGTATAAGGTATCTGTTGTAAGACAAAAGTGATTTCTCATCATGAAGGCCACAAAGAGGTCATGGAGGCTAGAAAAGTGGAGGATGACACCATTCATAGTGCTCAAAAAAAAAAAAAAAAAAGCGCTGGCCAGCTGTGGTGGCTCACATTTGTAATACCAGCACTTTGGGAGGCCAAGGCGGGCAGATCACCTGAGGTCAGGAGTTTAAGACCAGCCTGGATAACATGGTGAAACCCCGTCTCTACTAAAAATACAAACAATTAGCTGGGTGTGGTGGTGGGTGCCTGTAACCCCAGCTACTCAGGAGGCTGAGGCAGGAGAATCGCTGGAACCCAGGAGGCAGAGGTTGCAGTGAGCCGAGATCTCACGATTGCACTCCAGCCTGGGCAACAAGAGTGAAACTTCACTGTCTCAAAAAAAAAAAAAAAAAAAGGCAAGAATGTTTTGCTCTGACCATTCTATTCACGTATGTGCTAGGGTTTCTGTCCAGGGCAATTAGGCAAGATAAAGAAATAAAAGACATTCAGATTGTTAAGGAAGAAGTAAAACTATATCTACTTTTGTTAAGGAAGAAGTAAAACTATATCTACTTTTACATGATATAACCTTGTGTATAGAAAATCCTAAGGAATCCACAAAAAACTACAGTAGACCCCCCCATATCTATGGTTTTCACATCCACAAATTCAACCAATTGCGGATCAAAACTACATCCACAAATTCAACCAATTGCAGATCAAAAATAAAGCAATATTAAAAAAACAACAATAAAAAATAATATCAATAAAACAAATACCGTATGACAACTATTTACATAGCATTTACATTGTATCACGTATTGTAAGTAATTTAGAGATGGTTTGAAGCATTCAGAAGGATGTATGTAGATTATATAACCCCATTTTATGTAAGAAAATTAAGCATTTGAGAATTTTGATACCTGTGCAGGGTCCTAGAATCAATTCCCCTTGGACATTGAGGGACAACTATACTAGAACTAGAACTATCACTAACAAGACACTTTACCAACATTGTACAATACAAAACCAATGTACAACAAGCAGTTGTATTTTATAGACTTGCAATAAACAAATCTGAATAAAATTAAGCAAAAAATTCCACTTAAAATAGCATAACAATACTTGTACTTAGGAATAAATTAACAAAAGAAGTTCAAAACTTATACACAGAACATTATTGAAATTTGTACACAAAACATTATTGAAAAAAGTTTAAGAAGACCTAAGTATATTGGAAGACATCCATCGCATGTTCATGAATTTAAAGACTTAATATTGTTATAATGTCAAAGGTCTCCAAATTTATCTACAGACTCAATACAATCCCTATCAAAATCCTGACTTGATTACTATAGATATCAACAAGCTGATGCTAAAAGTCATATGAGGCTGCAAGGGTCCAGAATAGTGAAAACCATCCGGAATAAAGTTGGAGGTTGGAGCATTCATGTTTCTTCTTCTTTTTTTTTTTTTCTGTTTTGTTTTCGTTTCCAGTGGGGTCAGATACTCATGGTTTTTTATCTTAAAATTTACTTCAAAGCTACAGTAATCAAGACTGTGGGATTGGTATAAAGTTACATTTATAAATATATAAAAATCAAGGGAATAGAATTGGGAGTTTAGAAATAAACCCTTACATTTATGGTCAATTATAAACAAAGAAGCAACAGTCTAAACACATGGTGCTGGGAAAACTGGGTACCTATATGCAAAATAAAGAAGTTAGATTACTATTGCTCATCACATACAAAAATTAACTCAAGGCCAGGCACGGTGGCTCATGCCTATAATCCCAGCACTTTGGGAGACTGAGGTGGGCAGATCGCTTGAGTCCAGGATTTGAGACCAGCCTGGGCAACATGGTGAAACCCCATCTCTACAAAAAAATGCAAAAAAATAAAAATTAGCCAGACGTGGTGGCCCTGCGCCTGTTGTTCCAGCTACTTGGGAGGTGAAGGTCAGAGAATTGCTTGAGCCTGGGAGGCACAGATTACCGTGAGTCGAGATTGCGCCATTGCACTCCAGCGGTGATGAGGGTGAAACCCTGTCTCAAAAGAAAGAAAAGAAAAGAAAAGAAAGAAGGAAAAAGAAAGAAAGGAAGGAAGGAAGGAAAGAAGGAAGGAAGGAAGGAAGGAAGGAAGGAAGGAAGGAAGGAAGGAAGGAA
>NW_012122598.1:4977619-4978548 GCF_000951035.1 Colobus angolensis palliatus
GGAAGGAAGGAAGGAAGGAAGGAAGGAAGGAAGGAAGGAAGGAAGGAAGGAAGGAAAGAAGGAAGGAAGGAAGGAAAGAAGGAAGGAAGGAAGGAGAAAGGCTGAGCGTGGTGGCTCACGCCTGTAATCCCAGCATTTTGAGAGGCCAAGGCAGGCAGATCACCTGAGGTCAGGAGTTTGAGATCAGCCTGGCGAATGTGGTGAAACCCTGTCTCTACTAAAGACACAAAAATTAGACGGGTGTGGTGGCACACACCTGTAGTCCCTGGTACTCGGGAGGCTGAGGCAGGAGAATCGCTTGAACCCAGGAGGCGGAGGCTGCAGTGAGCCGAGATCTTGCCACTGCACTTCAGCCTGGGTGACACAGTGAGACCCTGTCTCAAAATAAATAAATAAATAAAAATACAAATAAAGCAAATATATAAATAATAAAAACCAAACAAAAACAACCAAAAAAATTAACTCAAAATGTATCAAAGACCTAAATGTAAATGCTTAAACTATAAAACTCATATATGAAAATCTTCATGCCCCTACTATAAAACTCATATATGAAAATCTTCATGCCCCTAGGTTAGACAATGTGGCTTTTTTTCTTTTTCTTTTTCTTTCTTTTTTTTTTTTAGTTATGACATTAAAAACACAACGTACAAAAGAAAAAGTAAATTGTACTTAGTGAAAATAAAAAAACTTTCGTACTTTAAGAACACATCAAGAAACTGAAAAAAACTTACAAAATAGAAGAAAATATTTGCAAATCATATATATATCTGATAATGTAAAACTCCTACAATTCAATACATGACCAATAACCAGATTGAAAAATAGACCAATAGGACATGGATGCAGCTGGAAACCATCATTCTTAGCAAACTATCACAAGAAGAGAAAACCAAACACCGTATGTTCTCACTCATAGGTGGGAACTG
>NW_012122598.1:4978843-4980406 GCF_000951035.1 Colobus angolensis palliatus
AAAAAAATAAATAAATAAAAATAAAAAGAAAAATAGACCAAGTATTTGAATAGACATTTATCCAAAGAGGATATATAAAAGGCCAATATGCACATAACAAGATGCTCTACATCATTAGCTATTGGGAAAATGATCATCAAAAGCATTTGAGATACTACTTCACACCCATTAGGCTGACTATAGTTAAAATGACAAGTACGGCAACAATGTGGAGAAATTGTAACACTCATATATTGCTGGTAGAAATGTAAAATGATGCAGTGCCTCGGAAGACCCTTTGACAATTCCTCAAGGAGTTCATCATAGAGTTACCATGTTGCCCAGCAGTTGCCTGCCTAGGTATATACCCAAGATATCTGAAAACATGGGTTGACACAAAAACTTGTGCATAAATGTTCATAGTAGTATTATTCATAATAGCCAAAAGATGGAAACAACCCAAACATATATCATTTTATGAATGGATAAACAATATGTTTCATATTTATACAATGGAATATTATTTAGTCATAAAAAGAAATGAAGCACTGATATATGCTATGACATGCATGAACCTTGAAAATGTTGTGCTAAGAAGTCAGGCACAAAAGGCCGCCTGTTGATTTCATTTAAATGAAATGTCCAGAAGAAGCAAATCCATAGAGACAAAAAAATGTTGTTTGCTAGGGGCTGATTGGGTGAAGAGTTAACGAGTAGTGACTGATAATGGGTATGGGGTTTCTTTTTTTTTTTTTTTTTAAAAAGATGAAGTCTTGCTCTGTCACCCAGGCTAGAGTGTAGTGGCGCAATCTCGGCTCACTGCAACCTCCGCCTCCCGGGTTCAAGCGATTCTCCTGCCTCAGCCTCCCAAGTAGCTGGGATTACAGGCACCCACCATCATGCCCAGCTAATTTTTGTATTTTTACTAGAGATGGGGTTTCACCATATTGGTCAGGCTGGTCTCAAACTCCTGACTTCAGGTGATCCACCCGCCTCGGCCTCCCAAAGTGCTGGGATTACAGGTGTGAGCCAACGCACTTGGCCAGGTATGGGGTTTCTTTTTGTGATGATGGAAATGTTCTGGAATTAGATAGTAGTGACAGTTACACAAGTCTGTGAATACATCAACAACCACTGAATTGTACTCTTAGAAATGGTGAATTTTATGGTAGTTGAATTATAGCTCAGCTTTAAAAGGAGCTTTAAGATTGGTCAACTTTGTATATAGTTTAAGTGGCATAATTTTACATCTCATGATACATCCTTCATTCTAATATATTGCCCTCATTGCCTCACATTACATTTATAAATTCCCTTCTTGTTGTTTTTCCCATTCCCTGCATCACTTGGTACAGTGCTTTGCAAAATGTATAACTTTGTACATTATTTTGGGTGTTGAAATGTATGTATTAAATACTTTTTCATCCCCTTGAGCCCGTAATAAAAAAAAATTACCCAACCTTCACATTTTATTTCTCCCTACTAGAAAATAAATTCCCGGCTGGGCGCGGTGGCTCAAGCCTGTAATCCCAGCACTTTGGGAGGCCGAGACGGGTGGATCACGAGGTCAGGAGATCGAGACCA
>NW_012122598.1:4980726-4982430 GCF_000951035.1 Colobus angolensis palliatus
AAAAAATTCCCTAATGCTAAGATTCACGGTAGATTCATCTCCATACCCAACTCTACCTTATTTATTTATTTATTTATTTAGACACAGAGTCTCTGTTTGTCACCCAGACTGGAGTGCAATGGCACAATCTTGGCTCACTGCAACCTCTGTCTCCTGGGTTTGAGCAATTCTCTTGCCTCGACCTTCCGAGTTGCTGGAATTACAGGTGCACACCATGCCCGGCTAATTTTTGTATTTTTAGTAGAGATGGGGTTTCACCACGTTGGCCAGGCCGGTCTCAAAGCAGCCTTAGCCTCCTGGGCTCAAGTGATCCTCCCACCTCAGCCTCCTGAGTAGCTGGAATTACAGGTGCACACCATGCCCGGCTAATTTTTGTATTTTTAGTAGAGATGGGGTTTCACCACGTTGGCCAGGCCGGTCTCAAACTCCTAACCTCAAATGATCTGCCCCTCTCAGCCTCCCAAAGTTCTGGGATTATGGGCGCAAGCCAGCGTGTCCAGCCCCAACTCTCACTTCTATTTCTTCCTTGTACCTAGCACAGTGCCTTCGATAAAGACACTTAAAGTTTTTTTCTTTTTCCCCTCTCTGATTTGAATGTAATCTCCTTGAAGATTAATACTGGATTTCATTCATCACTCACTTGTGTAGTCTTATTCTTTACATGTAAGTTCTTAATGAACGAATAAATTCTGTTATATTTGTTCTCCCACGTGCCACCACAAGCTGTACTTTTTCTTTCTTTCTTTCTTCTTTTTTGAGACGGAGTTTCGCTCTTGTTCCAATTCATGTTTCAAATGAGTTTGTTCTAGTGTAACTCAGCGTCTGTCATTTTAGCTGTTAAGACTGTTACTCATTTATTTGTCTTAAATTGTGAATGTACAGATAACATGAACTATTGTCGCAGGGGTCATTGCCTTTGTACATTTCTTTGTAAAATTTCCAAATAAGAGCCCTTTCTAAGCAAGTGCCTGCCAACTATGGCTGGATGATGGTGAAATCGCAACTCTTCTCTCACCTATTTGGATTTTATATTCTTTCAGGAGACAGCTTTACCTTTGGAACAATTACTTAAGTAAGAGGAAAAGTGGATTTCCACAGAGAATGAAATTGGTACTGGCTAGTTACAAAGATCAGTCTTCAAGAGGAAATATTGTAACCTGGCAACCAAACTCTGTCTCTGGTGTTTTCTGGAGGCATTTTTCTTAAGTTGGAATTGAGGCAGGTAGACTAGGGGAAATGTGAGTGAGTGGAGGCAGGGGCATGAAGTTTGCACCTTGGCTGTGAATTAATATAGCTTTTCTGTCCCTAGGTCTCTGGGTCTAGCACTTTTCGATTCGAAACATTACCAACTAAAACCAGTGCCTCAATTTGTTAAAAAAAATTGACTGGCAGCTTTACAAGCCTATTTCTCTAATAATGCTTCCTGCTGATTATTTCTTTATATGTGTATTTAAAAAATTCAGCCAGGCACGGTGGCTCATGCCTGTAATCCCAGCACTTTGGGAGGCCGACGTGGATCACCTGAGGTCAGGAGTTCGAGACCATCCTGACCAATAGGGTGAAACCCCGTCTCTACTAAAAATACAAAAATTAGTAGCCGGGTGTGCGGGCCTGCGCCTATAATCCCCGCTACTCGGGAGGCTGAGACAGGAGAATCGCTTGAACCCGAGAGGGGAGAGGCAGAGGTTGCAGTGAGCTGAGATC
>NW_012122598.1:4982950-4989583 GCF_000951035.1 Colobus angolensis palliatus
ATTCTCCTGCCTCAGCCTCCCGAGTAGCTGGCGCCCGCCACCACGCCCGGCTAATTTTTTTTGTATTTTTAGTAGAGACGGGGTTTCACCCTGTTAGCCAGGATGGTCTCGATCTCCTGACCTTCTGATCCTCCCGCCTCGGCCTCCCAAAGTGCTGGGATTACAGGCGTGAGCCACCACGTCACTCATTTTTATCCCCCTTTCTATTTACCATTAACTTACTGCTCATGCCTGTAATACCAGCACTTTGTGAGGCTGAGGCGGGTGGATCACTTGAGGTCAGGAGCTCAAGACCAGCCTGGTCATGATGGTGAGACCCCTGTCTCTACTAAAAATACAAAAAGTAGCTGGACATGGCGGCATATGCCTGTAATCCCAGCTACTTAGGAGGCTGAGGCGGGAGAATCGCTTGAACACAGGAGGCGGAGGTTGCAGTGAGCCGAGATCGCGCCATGGCACTCCAGCCTGGGGGACAGAGCAAGACTCTGTCTCAAAAAAAATAAATTAAAAGTAAAAATAAATAAAAGAAGAGGGAAGACGGAAGGACTTTTAGGCTCAAGAGCAGCATCCCAACTCTTTTTTTGTTTTTTTGAGATGGAGTCTGGCACAGTCGCCCCAGGCTGGAATGCAGTGTGACACGATCTTGGCTCACTGCAACCTCCACCTCCTAGGTTCAAGCGATTCTCCCACCTCAGCCTCTCAAGTAGCTGGGATTACACTGTAGTTACAGGCAAGCGCCATCACACCCCGGCTACCAACTCTGTTATGAAGACTCTTTTGTTTACAGAATTAAAGGCAGCACCTTGTTCTGAATCCAGTTTTGCCATTGACGGACTCACTGTATGACTAGGCTAAAACCCTCTGGCTTCAGTTTTCCCATTAGTTGGTTGAAGTACATACACCCTCATCTATTGGAACACGGGGCTTAGTGAAGTTAAAAGAAGAAGGTTCTAGCTCATTCTAGCACTTAATAACTCCTGGAACTTTTGGAAAATTGGGTCACCTCTTCGGGCCTTAGTTTCCTCATCTATAAAACAGGAAAAAATCAGTCCTTAGCTTACCTGATGTTGCAATGACTTAGTGAGATAACAGAAGGGAATAACAGCTTTGTCTATCATAAAGTGCCATGCACTTGTAAAGTTAACGAGAGTGAGAGATCTAGAAATAGGGAAGGAAGAAAGGAGTCGAGGCAAAGCTAAAAGAAATTTGGGTTGGGAAAGGAAAAAAGAAATGAAGAGAAAGAAAAAGGAAAAGCGCATTTCAAAAGAGATAAAGGCTGCGAGAGGAAGTGCAACAGGTCAGGAAAACTGGGGGAGGGTCCACGGCAACGGTTGGGGCACGTTGCCGGCGGAGGCATTTAGGTAGTGCACGGCAGCTGGGCGCCGGGCCTGTTTGGCTGTGACGCCCACCCCCGGCTTTTATCCGCCTGTGCACTAGGGCTAGTGGAAGACTTAAGATGGCGGCGTTTGAATGGGGTGCAACCGCTGCGGTTGCAAGGCGTCCGACGTATGTGAGTCCACTAACAAAAGTCCAGAAACTCGCCAGTTAATAGTATTGTGGTGAGTGATGAGCCTCACGTTGGCTAGAGAAGTGGCCGTAAGCGAGGCTACACGCTTTGGGATCGCGTGGCCTGAGTGGGGGAAGTACCTGGCCTGTATTCCATTTTTCCCTCTCCCGTCTCTTCAAAATATCGGAGAATAATTTCTGTCTCCCTGATCACCTAACCTCTACTGACGAGGCTAGGAAGTTGCAGAAGCTAGCTCCTAGGAGGGATATATGGGTTGTTCTTTCCTTTTTCCTTGTTTAAATGGGTTTTTATTGACACCATGTCTCGCCAAAATGGATTCCATCTCCTCAGAGCTCTCTTAGGAGCAACCTAACCTCTTGGGCCTAACTTTATTTTTTTTTGTTCTGCCTTTAATGTCCAAACTTATTAGTTTTGATTAATTTGTTTGTAACGTATTCATTATGCACTAGATTAAACATTTTTTTTTCTGTGCCCATTATACCCCAAATGTGGAGTTTTGGGCAAAAACTTAACATTTGTTCTTGAAGCATCTCAGAGTTGTGTGTGTGTGTGTGTGTGTGTGTGTATGTGTACAGGTAATCTTTGGGGGACTTGCCACATTTTGTATATTGCTAGGCTGATAACTCCCTAAGAAAAGAGCTACATTTCCTGTTTTCAAATCTGTTGGCGAAATTAAATTTATGTTAAGCATAACATGTTTACTGTATATATGGGGAAGACAGTAAAGAGTGACATCTAATATGTTGTTAAATGCTTATGTGGTTAAAGTAAATTTCATGCATTGCCGCGGAGTATGAATTGCTGCAACCTTTTAGAAAAGAATCTGGCAATATTTAGGGAAATAAAAAATACGGATATCACTTGAACAAAAACTGGAGTGCAAAAGTCTGACTTTTAAGAATCTATCCTGCAGAAATAAAAGTACCAGTATATAATGACGCATGAACAAGGATACTTTTGTACGGCTTTGTTCTTGTGACAACTGGAAACAACCTGTGTATCCATCAATGGGAGAATGTTTGAGTACATTTTGGTACATAAATATTATGGAATATTTTGACTTTTGACCTAGAGGATGTCATGATGGATGGTTATGTGAGAAAAGTAAGTTGCAGAATACTCTAGTATGATTCCTTTTTTTTTTTTTTGACGGAGGGGGTGATGAAGGAATGCAAGATTAACTTCTTTATATTTTGAGGGGGGCTTTCAATATATTATGAAATACTTAAGACATATACAAATATATAAGGAATAATACAATGAACCTCTCTTCTCACCACCCAACATAAAAAAAAATCAAACATTAACATGACAAAGTTCTCTGTGTATCCATCCCCGATTACATCTCTCTCTTCTTTTATCCCCAGAGGTAACCATTATTTTAAAGTTAGCGATTTTTACCATGCACTTCTTAAACTTCTGTGACATAGCAACTTATAGCATGGATTATTTTTTGTGAATATTGAAGATGAATTTTTTAAAAAAGTAAATGAAAGAAGAAAGCAAGTGTCTATTTGACTTTTTTTTTTTTTTTTAAAAAGATGAAGTCTTGCTCTGTCACCCAGGCTAGAGTGTAGTGGCGCAATCTCGGCTCACTGGAACCTCTGCCACCCAAGTTCAAGCGATTCTCCTGCCTCAGCCTCCTGAGTATCTGGGATTGCAGGCACCTGCCACCGTGCCCAGCTAATTTTTATTTAATTTTTATTTATTTTATATATATATATAGACAGGGAGAGAGACAGACAGACAGACATGGAGTCTCGCTCTGTCACCCAGCTAGATCTCGGCTCACTGTAACTTCCCCCTCCTGGGTTCAAGCGATTCTCATGCCTCGGCTTCAGGCACACCTTTCCACGCCTGGCTAATTTTTGTATTTTTAGTAGAGATGGGTTTCCCTGTGTTGGCCAGGCTGGTCTCAGACTCCTGACCTCAGGTAATCTGCCTACCTTGGCTTCCCAAAGTGTTGGGATTACAGGCATGAGCCACTGTGCCCGTCCTTATCTGACTATTACTCTAACAGTGGCCAATAAAAATTCCTTCCTTCCTTTCTTTTTTTTTTTTTTTCTTGAGCCTAGAAATTTCTTAATTGTGGGGAGAATCTAGCAAGCAGTTGAGTCAAAGGGTGTAGATTATACTATAGTGGTAAAGAAAGTAAGCAGCTGGCAGCGAAAGCAATCTCAAGCAAATAATGAATGTTTCATGAACAAGATGCCTGAATTGAAAAACAGAACAAAACCAACTAACCAAATAAACAAAAAACAATCCGTGGATCCTAACTCAAATCCAAGGTGATTTGAGCCTGCACTTGTAACTAGACAAAATCTGTGAACTTCAGTTACCTTGGAGGCATCTGAAGGAAATGAGGTTGCACGTAGATGAATCAGTTGTTTCTGGCATCATGTTAGTGTGATGACATTTAGCTGCTATGTGCAAAACATTTTAGCAATCATTTAGGTCCAGGACATGGAATTTATTAGTGGAACAACCCTATAAACAGTGGTTAGAACATTAATAATTTTATTTTATTTATGTTTTATTTATTTTTTGGGACAGAGTTTTGCTGTTGTTGCCCAGAAGTGCAATGGCGCGATCTCGGCTCACTGCCACCTCTGCCTCCTGGATTCAAGTGATTCTCCTGCCTCAGCCTGCCGAGTAGCTGGGATTACAGGCATGTGCCACCGTACCCAGCTAATTTTGTATTTTTAGTAGAGACAGGGTTTCTCCATGTTGGTCAGGCTGGTCTCGAACTCCTGACCTCAGATGATCTGCCCATATCGGCCTCCCAAAGTGCTGGGATTACAGGCGTGAGCCGCTGCACCTGGCCAGAACATTAATAATTTTAAACTTCCTAACCCTTGGGAGAAGGCAAAACACTTGATGAAATCTGCATGAAGACTAAAACATTTTACCAGTTTTGCATTGTTCATTTGAAATTGCATTGACTACTAGTATGTTAATTTTGTATATATTTTTATGAGAACAGTGTTTGACATTTAGTTTTTGTTAGTTTTTTTTTAATTGATTAATGATTGGTTCATTTGCAGGAACTGACTTAGTATTCAAGGATACAAATTGTTAAGAGAATATGTTACAGAGAAAAACTTGACAAGCTAGACTTAGATTTTTGTCATTAAAGATAATCATTTGTGGGATGTGATTTTTATAAGGAGTTACATTAAATTAAATGTCATACAGATTTAAGAGGTTAATAATTACAAAATTAAGAGGAAGAGTTCTTATAAAATATTCTTGAGGTATAATACAATTATATTTGTGGAGTATATCTTTGAATAACATTTAAAAGCAAACTGATACTTTCCAGGTAAAATAATTATCAACATAACTTTTTAAAAAGAATTCATAGTACTTCAGGTTATTTCTATGTTTGACACATTAGCTTAGAAGAACAAAGGAAAATGGTGATTAGTTAATGCCATACACACTGGACAGAGAAGAAACTTAGCTCTTATGGATTCCTCTCCTTATTTTGCAGCAGGGTAAATGTAACTTTTCTCATGTAGCTGGCTACTGTCTTCCAGTGCTGTTGATGTTGTACTGTTTTAGCAATGAAGAGATTGATATGGGCTGATTCGGGGTTAGGGAAAGTGAAGCAGTAGAACCAGAGCAGAGTGGACATTTAAAGGGTGCTAATAAGTAAATGATTATGTGAAGTAGCATACTAGTCGAAATGCATAACTCAAAGATAATCGGGAAGTGTATTTTCTGAAACATAACCTAAGAAAGTATAACTGCTCCCTTGTGCCTATAATCCCAGCTACTTGGGAGGCTGAGGCAAGAGAATCACTTGAATCCGAGAGGCGGAGGTTGCAGTGAGCCAAGATCGTGCCACTGCACTCCAACCTGGGCAACAAGAGCAAAACTCCGTCTCAAAAAAAAAAAGTATAAAAGCTCCTTAAAGGATGTTTTGAAATAATGAATAATATTAATTTCTATATTGTATATTCACAAGTGTTCTTTCTAGAATAATTATTTGCTTAATGAGGTGGATGTTTAGTTGGTGAGAAATGAATTAATAGGTTAGTGATTTATTTGTATTATCTGTTATGAAAAATTTTAGACATTCAAATGAAAGTAGAGAGAATAACATAAATGTATTTCTATATATGGATCACTTAGATTTAGCAACTGTTATGATTTTGCCTTACTTGCCTTTCCCTCCAAAATATTGTAAATTACAGCCATCATGACATTTTCTTCTAAATAAGTCAATATAAACGTAATAAACAAGGACCTTTTTCTATATAATCACAATGCCATCACTATACATACTAGGATTAACAGTAATTCTATAATTTTTTTTTTTTTTTTTTTGAGACGAAGTCTTGCTCTTGTCACCCAGGCTGGAGTGCAATGGCACAATCTCTGCTTACTGCAACCTCCACCTCCCGGGTTCAAGTGATTCTCCTGCCTCAGCCTCCCGAGTAGCTGGGACTACAGGCATGCACCACCATACCCGGCTAATTTTTTGTGTTTTAGTAGAGATGGGGTTTCACCATGTTGGCCAGGCTGGTCTCGATCTCCTGACCTCGTGATCTGCCTGCCTCGGCCTCCCAAAGTGCTGGGATTACAGGCGTGAGCCACCGTGCCCAGCCATTCTTTAATGTTTAATGCCCAGTGCATATTCAGATTTTCCCAGTTGTCCGCAAGATGTCTTTTATAGCTGCTTTGTTCAAACCAGGATCTATTCAGAGACCACACATTGCATTTGATTTTTATGTCTTTTGAGCCTTTTAAAATTTAGAGCAGTTCCCTATAACCCCTTCTTTTGTTTGTTTTATGAAATTGGCTTGTTGAACTTCACAAAACACGAGTTGGGGTCATGCCAACTGTACTGTTAGTGATTAGTTCACATATAGGGAAAATAATTTGTGAATTTTGATCCATTCACTCTGCCAACTATACCATGGCAGCATTTCCAGTACCAGGAAAGCAAACTAGGGGGTCTAGAACTGAGCTTTAAGAACTCTCCCCTATCCAGTGAAATAGATAAGAATGCCAGTTGTGAGAAAATTGAAGGGGAAACAAAGAATGTCAGTGTTCAAGATATTTGAATTTTTTTTTATCCATTTGAAAGGTATTTTTTT
>NW_012122598.1:4989936-4997808 GCF_000951035.1 Colobus angolensis palliatus
AAAGTGCTGGGATTACAGGTAAGAGCTACACGCCTGGCATGAATCACATTTCTATATACTAGCAATTTAATATGTGGAAACGGAAATTATAAACAAAGTACTATTTACAAGCACTGCAAAGAAACACAACATTTAGACATAAGTAAACATGTACAGGACTTGTATTTTGTAAATTATGAAATGCTGATGAAAGAAACTCAGGAAGTCCTGTATAATTGAAAAGACTTATGTTCATGACTTGGGAAACTCAACATAGTAATGATGTCAATTCTCCACAAATTGATAGGTTTAATGGAATTTCTGTTTAAATCCTAGTATGTTTTTGTAGATATAGAAAAGCTTATTTTAAAATTTATGTGGAAAGGCACAGGCCTTAAAATAGCTAAAACTATCTTGAAAAAGAGTACATTGGTAGAATCATTAACTTGACATTAATGACTACTATATTCCTATATTTTTTTTTTTTGCTGACTTTAAAATGTTTATTCTTTAAAAAATTAGTCGCTTTTTATACAGCTATACAAAGTTCTTAATGTTTCTTTGGCAATGGAATATAATGGAATTTTACAACTATATAAAAAAGTTACCTTTGCCTAAGAAACAGTATTTACTGTGTGTACATAGTTGACTGACAAAATTCTCTACCATCCAGAACCCTAATTAATTGACGAAATAAGCTACCTCATATGACAGGATTCCCCAAAAGAAAGGAGGAAAAAGATACATACGCGCGCGCACACACATTGCCTTCTGTGGCTCAAAACACAGTATCACGGCCCTATCTGCAGGCAACTTGCAATTGCCAAATACAATTTAGTGATTAAAAAAAAAAACCTTTCAATGATGAAAAAATACTTGTAAGTCCCACTGAAGTACTGCTTTAGTTTAACTATACATAAGAAATTACTTAACCTTCTGCTATTCCAAATAGATTTAATGCTCATGTTTTAAGATGAGCCTTCCACTCCCAAAAGTAACTGCACTTTATCTTTGAAATTAAGCGGAAAAACAAACAATGAACAAAACCCAGTGCTGGTGACAAATGTACAGCAAATTCACTTCTTCATTCTTCGCAAAGACTGAAATCAATTTTCAGGACCACGAAGAGCTAGAAATTCACCTATTTTCAGAGACTTGTTTGTAGACTATGCAGCAACTTTGTTGTCCTATATTCAAAATCTGCAAACTCCCGGCCCCCACGACCTCCTCTGAATCCACCTCAAAATCCTCGAGGGGCAGTGAAGGTACGACCTCTGCCACCACCACGCCCTCTGCCACCACGGAAACCAAGACCTCCTCTGCCTCTGTATCCCCCACGGCCACGGTTTGGACGAAGTGGGATTCCAAATGTTTCAGCATTTAATCTTCTTTCTTCAGCCCAGGTTGGTCTTCGTTCTCTATTGTCATCACAAGAAATATTATCAAAGAAGGATTTAGTTTTGTCATAATAGCAATTAGGTCCAAGTGGATCTTCTTCATCAGCATTTCCTTCACTGTTTTGGGTATCAGCTCCTGAGTCTCCTTTATCTTCACCATTTACAGGCTTCTCCTGTTTCTCAAGTTTATCTTTTAATTTAAGTTTATTATGAAACTCTCTGTCAATCTCTTCCTTGTTGAATTGTGCATTTGCACTTTCAAAGTCAAAGTCTTTCTCAAATTTCATTGGCCCATCGCACCGAATACCAAATCTTCCCCTGCCACCCCGATGACCCCCACGCCCTCTCCATGGAGCTGAAGGAGCACCTGGAGCTACTTGTCTCTTGTTATCATTTCTGAGTTGCTCATTTTCTGGCCTTGAAACTTTGTGTACTTCAGCTCGCCTGTGCTCCTGATTCTCTATTGCTTTTTGGCTGGTAGATGGCAAAGGCCTGGTTGATACAGGACTCCTTCTCCCAACAGGTGCTGGAGCAGGTAAGTGGGCTGAGGCGGTCTGCACTGCTTGTTCCATGGTTGGGCTTTTTCTCAAAGGGTCTAACTGAGGGCTTGAACGACCTTGAGATAACTGTGTTTTTAGAGATCTTGTATCCTGTGTAAAGGCAGAACCAACCGCACTACTTTGGGGTAAAGTACCACTGTTTGATGTTTCTGTTCCAAAGGACGTCAAAGAGTTTCCAGCAACACCAACAGCACCAAACTGCTGCCCAACTAAGGAACTTGGACTGAACTGACTGTATGTGGGCATCCTGCCGAAAGGCCCATAAGAACCCATGGACTGGAATGAAGAAGTCGATGAACCTAGTGAGGACTGAACGATAGCTGGGTCTTGAGGCAAAGAACACTGTGGTTTTGATGGCTCACAAACAGTAAGGTCTTTAATGTCACTCCCACAGAATATAATGTATTCAAAGACTTCATCTGGAGGTGGTATTGGACGATCTGTCGGTCTGTCTTCTGTACCAAAGGATCGAACTTTGGCAAGGGCTATGGTGGAGCTTTCGGTGTCCATGGTGTAGAGGATGCCCTCAAAGCGGATCTCTGCCTTGGAGATGAGGCTGATCTTGCTGCCGATGTAAGGGGTGCCCCTGCGCATGGCGCCGCGGCGGCCGCTCCCAGCTGCTGGCAGAGAGGCAGATCCCACGCCGCTGTCGCCCGCTCCGCACACCCGCTAGCTCCGTCTACACCTACAGCAGCCGCTTCAGACCCAACATGGCATCGGCGCCGGGTCTGCTACCCTCCCCCAGCCTCCCGCCCTCAAGTCTGGGCGCGGCAGCAGCGGCAGCGGTGGTGGCGCGGGGCATGCTGATATATTCCTATATTAATCAAGACAGTGTTGTGTTGGTGGAGGGATAGACACATACATAGATCAGTGTAACATAATTGAGAACTGAGAAATAGACATATACAATTATGCCCAACTGAATTTTGACAAACGTGGAATAGCAGTTCAGTAGAGAGAAAGCCTTTTTTTTTTTTTTTTGAGACGGAGTCTCGCTCTGTCACCCAGGCTGGAGTGCTGTGGCCCGATCTCAGCTCACTGCAAGCTCCGCCTCCCGGGTTCATGCCATTCTCCTGCCTCAGCCTCCCGAGTAGCTGGGACTACAGGCGCCGCCACCTCGCCCGGCTAGTTTTTTTTTGTAGTTTTTAGTAGAGACGGGGTTTCACCGTGTTAGCCAGGATGGTCTCGATCTCCTGACCTCGTGATCCACCCGCCTCGGCCTCCCAAAGTGCTGGGATTACAGGCTTGAGCCACCGCGCCCGGCCGAGAAAGCCTTTTTAACAATGGTGCTTGACCAATTATCCATCTACAGGCAAAAAGATGAACCTGAGTCTCATATCTAATACAAAAATTTACTCAAAATGAATTAGAGACTTAAATGTAAAACTTAAAACTATAAAACTTTTAGAAGAAAACAGGAGGAAATCTTCAGTTTGTGCTAGGCAAAGAGTTCTTACACTTAATGTGCTTAAAAGCATGATCTGTAAAAGGAAAAATTGATGAATTAAATTTTATTGAAATTAAAAACTCTTGTTCTGCTAAAGACTGCCTTTTTTTTTTTTTTTTTTTTTTTGAGACGGAGTCTCGCTCTGTCACCCAGGCTGGAGTGCTGTGGCCCGATCTCAGCTCACTGCAAGCTCCGCCTCCCAGGTTCAAGCCATTCTCCTGCCTCAGCCTCCCGGGTAGCTGGGACTACAGGCGCCGCCACCTCCGCCCGGCTAATTTTTTTTGTATTTTTAGTAAAGACAGGATTTCACTGTGTTAGCCAGGATGGTCTCGATCTCCTGACCTCGTGATCCACCCGCCTCGGCCTCCCAAAGAAGGACTCTGTTGAGAGAATGAAGAGAAGCTACAGAGTAGGATAATTTATTTGTAAACCACATATCTTGCAAATTAATTGTATTTAGAATATATAAACTCTGGAAACTCAGTAAAAAAGCAACCAGTCCAATTAGAACATGAGCAAAAGACATGAAAAGATGATTTCATGGAAGAAGTTACACAGATGGCAAATAAGATAAAAGGATGTTGAACATTATTAACCATTTTGGAAATGCACATTAAAATCACAACAAAAATCACTGTACACCTATCAAATAGTCATAATACCAAGTATTGGTTAGGATGAAGAGAGAATCTGGATTATTTATCCACTGCTGATTGGAATATAAAATGGCATAGCCACTCTGGGAAACTGTTTGGTAGTTTTTTATTAAAATACACCTGCAGACCGGGTGGAGTGGCTCACTCCTGTAATCCCAGCACTTTGGGAGGCAGAGGCGGGCAGATCACCTGGAGGTCAGGAGTTTGAGACCAGCCTGACCAACATGGAGAAACCCTGTCTCTACTGAGAATACAAAAATTGGCCGGGTGCACTGGCTCACGCCTGTAATCGCAGCACTTTGGGAGGCTGAGGTGGGGTGGATCACGAGGTCAGGAGATCAAGACCATCTTGGCTAACACGATGAAATCCCGTCTGTACTGAAAATACAAAAAATTAGCCGGCCGTGGTGGTGGGCGCTTGTAGTCCCAGCTACTCCGGAGGCTGAGGCAGGAGAATGGCGTGAACCCGGGAGGTAGAGTTTGCGGTGAGCAGAGATCGCGCCACTGCACTCCAGCCTGGGCGACAGAACGAGACTCCATCTCAAAAACAAAAACAAAAAAACCACAAACCTGCAACTACCATATGACCCAGCATTTTCATTCTTGAGTGTTTATCCCAGAGAAATGAAAACATGTTCATTCAAAAATTTGTATATGAATATTCATGGCTTCTTTGTTCATAGTAGTAATAACACAGAAGTGCCCAGATGTCCTTTAATGGGTGAGTGGCTAAACAAATGGTGGTGCATTCATAGCATAATACCACACAGGAATGAAAAACAAAGCTGATGCACAAAACAACCTGGATGAATTCCCAGAGAATTATGCTAAATGAAAAAAGCCAGTCTCTGACATATAGTTATATACCATATTATACCATTTACATAATTTTTTTTTTTTTTTTGAGACAGAGTCTCACTCTGTCGCCAAGGCTGGAGCGTAGTGGCATGATCTTGGCTCACTGCAGCCTCCACTTCCTGGGTACAAGCGATTCTCTGCCTCAGCCTCCGGAGTAGCTGGGACTAGAGGTGTGTGCCACCACGCCCGTTTAATTTTTGTATTTTTATTAGAGATGGGGTTTTACTATGTTGACCAGGCTGGTCTTGAACTCCTGACCTTGTGATCTGCCCACCTTGGCCTCCCAAAGTGCTGGGATTATAGGTGCGAGCCACCGCACCAGGCCTGATATCTTGTTTTCTACAAGAATGTTAGGTTAACTGATAGGGAAGTTGTCATTGAGTAGACATCAGATAATGTTTTTGGGATAGGGCAATAAGCCATAAGGTGGAGGCAGGTCTAGGGGAACATCTAGCTGAGGTGGTGGCCAACAGTTTTCTTTTCTTTTTCTTTTTTTTTTAGACGAAGTCTCACTTTGTTGCCCAAGCTGGAGTGCAGTGGTGCGATCTCGGCTCACTGCAACCTCCACCTCCCGGGTTCAAGCAATTCTCCTACCTCAGCTTCCCAAGTAGCTAGGATTACAGGCGCCCGCCACCATGCCTGGTTACTTTTTGTATTTTTAGTAGAGACAAGGTTTGACTATGTTGGCAAGGCTGGTCTTGAACTCCTGACCTCATGATCCACCCGCCTTGGCCTCCCAAAGTGCTGGGACAAGTGTGAGCCACCGCCCCCGGCCAACAGTTTTCAATATGTGAACCTTTCAAATGTGGACCTTTAAATATGTGGACCTTTTGTAGACCCAAGGGATCTGCAAAGTGAAAGCTGTTTTTCTTAATAATTCTAAGTTGTTTTTACTGTATTGACATCTGTACTGATGGTGTCGAAGCAGTGAAAAATAAACATTTTGCCTGAATACAAATCAAGGTAGTGGCACCAAATTGTATCAGTAGTCATTGTATTCTTCACCCTACACTTGTAGTTTTTAAAAAATAAAGTCAGTTTCTTTTAAGAATGTCTTTGATGAGGGTGGGGCACCATGGCTTATGCCTGTAGTCCTCGCTACTTCGTAGGCTGAGGTGGGAGGCTGAGGCAGGATGATTCCTTGAACCCAGGAGTTCGAGGCTAAGAGTGACTTGTGGTCATGCCACTGCACTCCAGCCTAGGTGACAGAGTAAGACTGTCTCAAAAAATATCTTTGATGAGCAGTAAAAGTTACTAGTTTTTTTAAATATGGACCCTTGAGTACGTGTCTTCTTTTTTATATTTTTTATTTTTATTTTTCTGAGATGGAGTCTTGCTCTGTCACCCAGGCTGAAGTGCAGTGGCGCTATCTGGGCTCACTGCAAGTTCCGCCTCCCAGGTTCACACCATTCTCCTGCTTCAGCCTCCCGAGTAGCTGGGACTACAGGTGCCCGCCACCACGCCTGGCTAATTTTTTTGTATTTTTGTGGGTTTTTTTGGTATTTTTTTAGTAGAGACGGGGTTTCACCGTGTTAGCCAGGATGGTCTTGATCTCCTGACCTCGTGATCCGCCCACCTCAACCTCCCAAAGTGCTGGGATTACAGACGTGAGCCACCACGCCCAGCCGAGTATGTGTCTTCTTAATATAGTGTGATGAAAAGGGAAGTATGTGTGAAGCAATGCTGCAAACGGAATTTTAAATTATCTTGAGGAGAATCACCTGTAACATTGTCAGCAAGCTGTACTGCTCACTTTTTAAAATTTACAACATTATACTTAGAAGAATAATTAATAGAGAAGCTACAGTTTTTTATACTTGGGTATTGAGCAGATACTTTTTTTTCTAAATAAAATGGGCTTATCCTTTCAAGGAAAACAACTGATAGTACTTGTTGCCTATTTTAAATTAGCTTTCAAACAGAATTTAGAATTTTTGTATGCTTGTATCTACCTCTGTGAACTTGATAGCTTCCCAATACTTAAGGACTTTTCTGTTAACATGAGATTTTAATGAAAGTGGTTTTAAAATATTGCTTAATGAAATATGTCAACATTTGAAACATCTGCATTGCTTAGTGAAACAATATTTTGTAAATGAGCCATGTAGGATGTTAAAAATCATGCATGGCTGGGTGTGGTGGCTCATACCTGTAATCCCAGCACTTTGGGAGGCTGAGGTGGGTGAATCACCTGAGGTCAGAAGTTTGAGACCAGCCTGGCCAACGTGGTGAAACCCTGTCTCTACTAAAAATACAAACAATTAGGCAGGCGTTGTGGCAGGCGCCTATAATCCCAGCTACACGGGTGGCTGAGGCAGGAGAATCGCTTGAACCTGGGAGATGGAGGTTGCAGTGAGCCAAGATCAGGCCACTGCACTCCAGCCTGGGTGACAGAGCGAGACTCCATCTCCAAAAACAAAAAAAAAATACACACAAAAAACCCAAGGAGTATGACTGCCGGTTCATATGGTAAGAGTATATTATTTTGTGAGAAACCACAAAACTGTCTTCCAAAATTGCTGTACCGTTGATGCATTCCCACCAGCCCTGAATGAGAGTTCCTGTTGCTCCACACCTTCAACAGCATTTGGTGTTACCAGTATTTTGGATTTTCACCATTCTAATAGGTGTGCAATGGGACTGTTTAATTTGCAACTCCCTAATGACATACGAAGTTGAACATGTTTTCATGTGCTTATTTACCATCTGTATATGTTCTTTGGCGAGATTTCTGTTGAGATCTTTTGTCCGTTCTAAAAATTGGGTTGTTGGCCAGGCGTGGTGGCTCAAGCCTGTAATCCCAGCACTTTGGGAGGCTGAGACGGGCAGATCACGAGGTCAGGAGATCAAGACCATCCTGGCTAACACGGTGAAACGCCGTCTCTACTAAAAAATACAAAAAACTAGCCGGGCATGGTGGCGGGCGCCTGTAGTCCCAGCTGTTCGGGAGGCTGAGGCAGGAGAATGGCGTGAAC
>NW_012122598.1:5001693-5002070 GCF_000951035.1 Colobus angolensis palliatus
TGTATCTAGAAAGTAATTGCCATACCCAGTGATGTCTAGATTTTCTCAAATATTGGAGTTCTATTTACAGTTTTGCGTTTTACATTTAAGTCTGGCATCCATTTTGAATTAATATTTGTGAAGAGTATAAAGTTTATGTTAGATTCATGTTTTTGCATTTGCATATTCAGCTATTCCAACACTATTTGTTGCTCCATTGTATTGCCTTTGCTTCTTTTTCAAAGATTAGTTGACTATATTTATGTTTCTGTCTGGGGTCTTTATTCTGTTCCATTGATCCATGTATCCGTTCCTTCACCAGTTTCACACTGTCTGGATTACTGTAGCTTTTTATTAAGTCTTGAAGTCAAGCAGTGACTTTTTTTTTTTTTTTTTTT
>NW_012122598.1:5002490-5014265 GCF_000951035.1 Colobus angolensis palliatus
TTTTTTTTTTTGAGACTTAAGTCTTGCTCTGTTGCGGAGGCTGTAGTGCAGTGGCATGATCCTGGCTCACCTCAACTTCTGCCTTCCGGGTTCAGGCGATTCTCCTGCCTCAGCCTCCCAAGTAGCTGGGATTACAGGCAGCTAATTTTTGTATTTTTGTATTTTTGGTAGAGACGGGCTTTTGCCATGTTGACCAGGCTGGCCTGGAACTCCTGACCTCAAGTGATCTGCCCGTTTTGGGCTCCCAAAGTGCTGGGATTACAGGCGTGAACTACTGTGCCTGGCACAGTGACTTTATTATTTCCCCTTCAATATTGTGATGGGTATTTTGAGTCTTTTGGCTCTCCATATAAAATTCACAATCAGTTTGCTGATATCCACGAATATGCTAGGAGTTTGGAATTGCATGAAATCTGTAGATGAAATTGGGAAGAAGTGACATCTTGACAATATTGTCTTTGTATCCACAAACATAGAATATCTCTCCATTTGCGTAATTCTTTTTTTTTCTTTCATTAGACTTTTGTAATTTTTTTTCTTATAGATCTTGTATATATTTTGGTAGATTTATAACTAAATATTTCATTATTGGGGCTGCTAGTGTATATGTTATTTTGTTTTTAATTCCAAATTCCGCCTGTTCATTGCTGGTATATTGGGAAGCAATTCACTACTGTATATTAACCTTGGGGTTTTTTTTGTTGTTGTTTTGGAATGTCTACATAGATGATCATGTTATCTGTGAACAAAGACAGTGTGAATTCTTCCCTCCCAGTGTGTGTACCTTTTATTTCCTTTTTCTTTTTTTTTTGTCCTATTTCATTAGCTAGGACTTCCAGTACAATGTTGGAAAGGAGTGGTGAGAGGAGACATGCTTGCCTTGTTCTTGATCTTAATGGAAAAGTGTTCAGTTTCTTTTTTTTTTTTTTTTTTTTTGAGACGGAGTCTCGCTCTGTCTCCCTGGCTGGAATGCAGTGGCGCGATCTCGGCTCACTACAAGCTCCGCCTCCCGGGTTCACACCATTCTCCTGCTTCAGCCTCCCGAGTAGCTGGGACTACAGGTGCCCGCCACCACGCCTGGCTAATTTTTTTGTATTTTTAGTAGAGACGGGGTTTCACCGGGTTAGCCAGGATGATCTCGATCTCCTGACCTTGTGATCCGCCCGTCTTGGCCTCCCAAAGTGCTGGGATTACAGGCTTGAGCCACCTCACCCGGCCAATTTTTTAATTTTTAGTGGAGACAGGGTTTCACTATGTTGGCCAGGCTTGTCTCAAACTCCTGACCTCAGGTGATCCGCTCACCTCTGCCTCCCAAAGTGCTGGGATTACAGGCGTGAGCCACCGCGCCCAGCCAGTTTCTTACCTTTAAGTATGATGTTCGTTGTTAAGTTCTTCTTTTTTTTTTTTTTTTTTTAAGTTTTTAGTTTATTAATAATCTTCTCGTGAAAAATCCCCAGTGGCCACAGATAACATCATTGCAGCACCTTTACTCCTTCGGCTTTTTGCCAGCACCAACATTGGCCTTTGTGGTCCCCCTGACTTTCTTCATTCTGTTCTTGTGTTCCTTTCGTTGCTTTCTTCTCATACAGGCCATGTCTTGCAAGTCTATGTTTGGGTTCATTTTGCTTTGCATAGTCCAGGGAATCATAAATCATGCCAAAGCCAGTTGTCTTGCCACCACCAAAATGCATTCTGAATCCAGATACAAAGATGACATCCAGTGTGATCTTGTACATTTTGGCTAGTTTTTCCCGAATTTCTGTCTTAGTCACTGTTGCCTTTCCAGGGTGAAGGACATCAATGACCATTTGTTTCCTCTGAAGTAGTCGGTTGGTCATGAACTTTCTAGTGCGGATAGTTACGGTGTCGTTCGTGAAGGTGGTGTGTCTTCACACAGCCAGGGAAGAAAAGCAGTTGTTAAGTTCTTTATAAAGTTGAGGAAGTTCCCCTCTATTCCAAGTTTGCTGAGTTATTTTTACTATGAACAGAAGTTGGGTTTTATGAATGCTTTTTCTCCATCTGTTTAAATGATCATGTGATTTTTCTTCTTTAGCCTGTTGATATTATGGATTACATTAGTAGATTTTCAAATGTTGAACCAATATTGTATACCTGATATAAACCCCACTTGTTCATAGTGTATATTATTTTCTCCTTCTCTGTGAGTTTTGGCACCTTGTTTCTTTCAAGGTATTGGTCTATTTGGTCTATTTTACCTTTTTTTGTGGTTGCCCTAGAGCTTGCAACATATATTTACAAGTCCACTTTGAAATAACGCTGTATTACTTCATTGATAGTGCAAGTACTTTTTAATAACAAAATAGTTCTAATTCTTCTTTTTTCTCCCTTGAGTGTTTGCTGTCATTCATTTCATATATACATAAGTATAATCATTGAATGTATTATTAGTATTCTTATTTTGAACAAACTTAACTGATTCATTAAGAGTAAAATACTAGCCGGGCGCGGTGGCTCAAGCCTGTAATCCCAGCACTTTGGGAGGCCGAGATGGGCGGATCACGAGGTCAGGAGATCGAGACCACCCTGGCTAACACGGCGAAACCTCGTCTCTACTAAAAAATACAAAAAACTAGCCGGGCGAGGTGGCGGGTGCCTGTAGTCCCAGCTACTCAGGAGGCTGAGGTAGGAGAATGGCGTAAACCTGGGAAACGGAGCTTGCAGTGAGCTGAGATCCGGCCACTGCACTCCAGCCTGGGCGACATAGCGAGACTCTGTCTCAAAAAAAAAAAAGAGTAAAATAATAAAAGTTTTTTATTTTATCTTCACTTATTCTTTTTCTGATCAAGAAGAAATTCTTCTTCCTTTCTTTATGTAGACCTGACTTTCTGAGCTATATAGTTTTCCTTTTCCCTTAAGAACTTTTTTAAAAAAACGTTTCTGACAAGCTAGATCTACTGACAACAAATTCCTTCAGTTTTGTTTGTCTGAGAAGGAGTGTTTCTCCTTTAGTTTTGAAGGATGATTTTGCAGGTACAGAATTCTAGGTTTTTTTTTCTCTCTCTCTCAAAACTCTTAAGTATTTCAGTCTTCTTGCTTGCATGTTTTCTGAGAAGTCAGATGTAATCTTTTTTTTCTCCACTGGGTGGTTTCTTTGAAGATTTTTTTTCTGTGTCTTTGATTTTCTGCAGGCTGAGTAGGATATGCCTAGGTGTAGTTTCGTTTGTTTGTTTTGGCATTTATTTCGTTTGGTGCTCTCTCAGCTTCCTGAATTTGTGGTTTGGTGTCTGACATTAATTTGGGAGAAAATTATCCATCATTATTGCTTCAAATACTACTTCTTTTCCATTTTTTCTCCTCTTTCTGTTATTCCAGTTACATGCATGTTACACCTTTTATGGTTGTTGCACGGTTCTTCAATGTTCCGTTCTTTTGTTCTTGTTTTTGTTTTTTTGAGACAGGGTCTCAGTCTGTCGCCCAGGCTGGAGTACAGTGGTGCGATCTCGGCTTACTGCAACCTCTGCCTCCCAGGTTCAAGCAATTCTCTGCCTCAGCCTCCCGAGTAGCTGGGATTACAGGCTCCTGCCACCACACCCGGTTAATTTTTGTATTTTTAGTAGAGGCAGGGTTTCACCATCTTGGTCAGGCTGGTCTTGAACTCCTGACCTCGTGATCCACCTGCCACGACCTCCCAAAGTGGTGGGATTACAGGCTTGAGCCACCGCGCCGGGCTGGTGGTTGTTGTTGTTCTTCTTCTTCTTTTTAGTCTTATTTTTCTTTGATTTTTAGTTTTAAAAGTTTTTATTGACATATCCTCAAGTTCAGAGATTCTTTTCCTCAGCCGTGTCCAGTGTACAGAGTCTATCAAAGTCATTCTTCATTTCTGTTGTAGTGTTTTAGATCTTTAGCATTTGTTTTTGATTCTTTCTGCATCTCTGCTTACATTACACATGTATTTTTGCATGTTGTCTACTTTTTTCCTTAGAGCCCTTAGTATCTTAATCAAATTGGAGTTATTTTAAATTCCCAGTGTGATAATTTCAGCACCCATGACATATCTGTCTGGTACTGATGCTTGCTATTTCTCTTCAAGCAATATTTTTTACTTTTTAAAATGCCTTGTAAATGTTTTTTTTTTGAAAGCCAGACATGATGTGTTGAGTAAAAGGAACTTTGGCCTTTAGTGATGTGGTGGTAAGATGTGTGTTAAGTGGAAATGTTCTGTATACCTATGATTAATAATTAGTCTTTTAGTGAGCCTATGCTCCTGGGCTGCGAACTTTGCAACTGCTTCTCAGTCTCCTCTATTCCCCACTTACATGGGATATGATGGCTAGAGGGGGCTGAGTTGGGTAGTTCCTTTACCCCAAGAGAAAGGCTAGAGGGGCCGGTAATGGGTGTTTCCCTTTCTCCAGGTCAGTTAGGCTCTAATTAAGTAGTTTATCTTGAGTGGAGGCTTTGATATGAACAGAATGCTGTCCTGTATTTCAAACTTGTTACTTTATGTGTATTTCAAAATGGTTGTATGTTCTTCCCCTGTTGGAAGTGAGACAGGAAAAGTTCCCTTGTTCCCCTTGGAGGGCACGCGATGGGGGTGTGGATTGCTTTTTCAGTGCCCACTGGCTCAAACCTCTAGGTGGAGCATGCAGCCGGGCAGACTGCAGGGCTCTAACCCCGTGGCAGTGTCTAGGATTGAATTTTTTTGTTTGTTTGCTTGTTTTTTGTTTTTTGAGATGGTGTCTCACTCTGTTGCCCAGGCTGGAGTGTAGTGGTGTGATCTCGGCTCATTGCAACCCCTGTCTCCTGGGTTCAGGTGATTCTCTTGCCTCATCCTCCTGAGTAGCTGGGATTACAGGCACATACCACCATGCCTGGCTAATTTTTGTATTTTTAGTAGAGACAGGATTTCACCATGTTGGTCAGGCTGGCCTTGAACTCCTGACCTCGTGATCCACCTGCCCCGGACTCCCAAAGTACTGGGATTACAGGCATGAGCCACTGCACCAGCCCTCTAGGAGTGAATGTTTACAGCTGAAGCCCCAGGGGGCATGTGTTACAGAGTGCTCTTTTAGTTTAGCCTTATGTAGGTGGCTTATGTTAGTCAGCTCAATTAAACCCCCTGCCTTATGGCAAGGACAGAGAGAACTTTCTGTATCCTGGGTTTCTTGCCTTGGTATACCAGAAGAATTAGATCACACGTGGGCTTGAATGCAAAGTTTTATTGAGTGGAAGTAGCTCTCAGCAGATGGGGATGCCAGAAGAGATGGTTTTCCCCTGGCGTCAGGCTGCTTGGTTGCCCAGGCTCTCCTCCGATTGCCCAGGCCAAACTCTACGTCATTCATCCGGTCAGTCGATGGCCTGCCAGCGTCTGTTGGGGTGCTTTTCCACTGACATCCTCCCCTCGACATCCTCTTGATGTCCAGCCGCTTGTGTCTCCTTCTGCTGATGTGTTCCTTTTAACATCCAGCTGCTTGTGTCTCTGCCTGCTAGGGTCTTGGGGTTTGTTTTTTTTGTTGTTGTTGTTTGTTTGTTTGCTTGTTTGAGATGGAGCCTTGCTCTGTCATCCAGGCTGGAGTGCAGTGGTGCGATCTCACCACAACCTCTACCTTCCGGGTTCAAGCGATTCTCCTGCCTCACCCTCTTGAGTAGCTGGAATTACAGGCACTTGCCACTAGGCCTGGCTAATTTTTTTTTTTTTTTTGTATTTTTAGTAGAGTCAGGGTTTCACCATGTTGGCCAGGCTGGTCTTGAACTCCTGACCTCAGATGTTCCACCCGCCTTGGCCTCCCAAAGTGCTGGGATTACAGGCGTGAGTCATTGCGCCTGACACATTACTTCTTTAAGTGTGGTTTTCTTTAGTTCTTTGAACATGTTGTATTAGCTTCCTTGATGTCTTTGCTGTGTTTGAGATCTGTGCTTTTGCGTTGGCAAGCCCCAACACAAGGGTAGTTTCAGTGATTTGCAAGGAGGACCCACAGGACTGGCATGTAATTGTACTTATGGATATGAGTTATTCCTGTGAAAGGATACAAAGTAAAATTAGCAAAGATGCCTGGGGCTAAAGTTCGTTAGAGCCAGGTGCAAGCCTCCAAGTGTTCTCTTCCAAGTGTGGTCACACAGGACATACCTCATTTCTCCAGGAATGCATTCTGAGAACACATATGAAGTGTTGTCTACTAGGGGAGCTCATTAGAGGCTCAGTGACCATAGCTTTTATTGGGGGCTGGTCATGCAGGCACCATTTGCCTAGCACATAGCAAAATTCCAGACCTGCAGAAGGAAAGCAGGTGTTCAGCACAAACCCCATTGTTTATACAGTTTAGCCACAGTGAGCCATTCTTACCAGGAAATAGTGGCAACTGTCTTGAAATCCAGGTTTTCAGATGCCAGCCAAGGGCCATCCTTGAAGGCAGGCCTTTTTAAGTCTAGGCCTCAAATGTAAACTCTACACCGCCTTCTCAAGCCATTTTTCTGTTACTTGCTTTTTGGTTTCTTATATGAATCTCACTTTTTTTTTTTCTTAATATCTCATACTTTTTGCTGAAACCTACAAATTTTAGATAATATATTGCAGTGATTCTGGATACTTCTACCCCCTCCTCTACTGTGGGGCTCGTTGGTATTGTTTACTTCTTTGTTATTTGCCAGAACTTACAGTGGGGGTTTTTTTTTGTTGGTTTTTTTGTTTGGTTTTTTTTTTTTTTTGAGATGTAGTTTTTGCCCTGTTGCCCAGGCTGGAGTGCAATGGCATGATCTCAGCTCACTGCAACCTCCGCCTCCTGGGTTCAAGCGATTCTCTGCCTCAGCCTCCCGTGTAGCTGGGATTACAGGTGCCCACCACCACGCCTGGCTAATTTTTGTATTTTTAGTAGAGATGAGGTTTCACCATGTTGGCCAGGCTGGTCTCGAACTCTTGACCTCAGGTGATCCACCAGCCTCAGTCTCCCAAAGTGCTAGGATTACATGCGTGAGCCACCGCGCCTGGCTGTGACATGTTTTTAACCTACAGTGTGCATCCTTTGGTGTCCCTCTTTAGTGGGACAGCTTTGGGCATAAGCTGGAATGACTGGTTTTAGCAGGGCTGTCTTTCCCAGTGTCTTTTTCTAATTTCTCTGTTAAACTGTCAGCCTCTGTTATGTCACCTAATCATTAGTTTGCACTAATTTCAGACTGGTTACTCTATGGGTTTTGACCATGTCCCGGGGCATAAATTGCCTACCTATGTGATCCAAATTTGGGCCCTTTTGTAGAGATAGTATTTGAGCCCAACCTTTGAGGTTGGCTCAGATCCCAGGTAGGCTCTTTTTTTTTTTTTTTTTTTTGAGACGGAGTCTCTCTGTGTCGCCCGGGCTGGAGTGCAGTGGCCGGATCTCAGCTCACTGCAAGCTCCGCCTCCCGGGTTCACGCCATTCTCCTGCCTCAGCCTCCCGCGTAGCTGGGACTACAGGCGCCGCCACCTTGCCCGGCTAGTTTTTTTGTATTTTTTAGTAGAGACGGGGTTTCACCATGTTAGCCAGGATGGTCTCGATCTCCTGACCTCGTGATCCGCCCGTCTCGGCCTCCCAAAGTGCTGGGATTACAGGCTTGAGCCACTGCGCCCGGCCTCCAGGTAGGCTCTTATATTTGTCTTTTTCTCTGGTTTACTTTGGCTGTCTCCTAGCTGGTGTTTCTTTAGCTTGTTGCTCTCAAGTAGTAACTAATCTTCTCTTAATAGCTTACCACCCAAATCTCTATTGTTATTGGGAACATCCTTAGGCTTTTTTTTTCTCCCCATTGTGTTCCAAATTAAGTCATTTATTTTGGCGTTACCTTCAGAACTCTGTTATTATAGCCTGCCTTTCCCCTTGGGCAAAACCTCTGCATTGCTGCTCTGGAGCTGAGGGCAAGGAAACTGTCTCAGTTTTCCCTGTGATACAAGCAAGGGAAGATGGCCTCTGGTTTTCCTAAATGTCACCCTAAGGTTAAGTCTTCCCTTTGTGCTATATCTCAGAGAATGTCTGTTTCCACATTATTGTTTCTTTCTCAGTAGTGGTCCTCTTGGTGTTGCTATATGACATTTTTATCCTGGTCACTGGCTGGCAGGAATGTGCCCTGTTGTTTTATTAATTAAGGCTTAGTTTTAGTCACCAGTGTCCTTGGGTCTCGTGGTTGTGTTATACTCAGTACTCCTGCCTCCTCCTCCTGTAATTTTGGACCCGTTGTGTATTTCTGCTCTTTCTTCTTAGCTAATTTTTTTCCCCCGTTTGATCTCCCAGGGTCAGAGTTTTTACAACTGTCCTATTGGCCAGTGTTTGTTGCCCTTCCTCCCACTGAGTAAAGATTTTGTTTTGTAGATGGAGTAGGATCTGAATAGATTTCTTTGACTCTCCCAAAACAGAGTTTGTTCCCCTCCCCAGGTGTGCACCTTGAGGGTAATTTCTCAAGATTGTCATCAGTCTTTCATGTGATCTCTTGAATGGGTTAGTGGAGAAAATATCTGAATAGTCTGCAGACCTCTCAATTTTGTGCTGCCCCGCCCTGGGCTTCACACTCACTTGCCAGTTAACACTTTCCCTTCGCCAATTGACCAACCATTTTAGATGATCTCTTACTGATGTCTAGTTGCATCTACTTTCACAGGTAAGCCAGGGCGTGTGTCTCATCATTCCTTTGGGGCACCTCAACTTAGATTTTGGGTGGTTGGCCCCAGTAAGACTCCTGTCTCTGGGGGATTCAAGGAAAGTTGTGAACTTCTTTCCTATCCTCCTACCCTCTTTATTTGTAAGGGTGAAAGTGATGCTCTTTCTAGCTCTCTACCTACCAGAACCAGATGATGTTTTTAAGTCTAGTCTGGCACTGTCTTTCACTTAGTGTGAAGCCCTGTTATATTTACTGTGATTTTTGTCATATCGTTGGATTTATAGCTCTAATTTTTAAAAAGTGATTTGGTTTGGAATGGTTTTTTCATAATGCAATCCAAAGTATCATAGTCCCCATGGTTTCTTAGTCTTTCCCTGTTTCTCATGACCTTGACAGATTTAAAAAGTGTACTGGTTAGGTATTTGGTAGAATATTTCTCAATTTGGATTTGTCTGATATAGTCTCATGATTAAACTGATATTATGGATTTTGGGGAAGAATACCACACAGATGTACCCTTCTCATAGCTTCATATCAGGATATATATATATATGTATATATATGTGTGTGTATAGATGTATATATATATGTATATATATGTGTGTATAGATGTATATATATGTGTATATATGTGTGTATATTTGTATATATTATGTGCATATATATGTATAAATATGTATATATGTGTATGTATACATATATATAGGTGTGTGTGTATATATATGATTTTAGCATTACTTATTACTGAGGATGTTACTCTTAATCACTTAGTTCAGGTTGCCAGGTTTCTCCACTGTAAACTTACTGTTTTTCTGTTTCCATTCTCTGTGCTTTGAAAGTGAGTTACTAAATTTAGTCCATATTTAAGGGCAGCAGAATTAACCTCTGTATTTGGAGGGGTATCTACCTGTATGTATGTATGTATTTTTGGGAAATTTTCTCTAAGGAAGATTTTTTTTCTCTCCCTTATTTATTTGATGATTTGTTTCTATCACTCTAGATTTCTGAATAATTATTGTTAATTATACACAATCCCACATCTTTTTTGGAGCTATTGCTTACTTTCTGGTATAAGATAGTATAGGCTTATCTTGTATTCTCCCTGTAACAGCCTTACTTTTAGCCATTTTAATAAGGAGCCCAGGTACTTTTTATTGAAAAATACGTTTAGAAACCATGGTCTGAGCATTGAGTGCCCTTTTAGTTACTGAGGTAGCACTGCTTCTGTACCTCCTAAACAGAAAGCTAGAAAATGTATGTATACATAGTAATGCTTGTATCTAATTATTTTTACATACACATGTATGTAGCTATCTGTGTGTCCATTAAAGTAAACATGATTGTACAGTGATATCTGACTCTCATCTGAGATTAGCTCTCATACTTGCTTATTTTATTTATATATTTATTTTTTGAGACCGAGTCTCGCTCTGTTGCCCAGGCTGGAGTGCAATGGTACGATCTCGGCTCACTGCAACCTCCGCCTACCAGGTTCAAGTGATTCTTCTGCCCCAGCCTCCCGAGTAGCTGGGATTACAGGTACCCACCACCACACCCAGCTAATTTTTTTTTTTTTTTTGTATTTTTAGTAGAGTCAGGGTTTCACCATGTTGGCCAGGCTGGTCTTGAACTCCTGACCTCAGATGTTCCACCCGCCTTGGCCTCCCAAAGTGCTGGGATTACAGGCGTGAGTCATTGCGCCTGACACATTACTTCTTTAAGTGTGGTTTTCTTTAGTTCTTTGAACATGTTGTATTAGCTTCCTTGATGTCTTTGCTGTGTTTGAGATCTGTGCTTTTGCGTTGGCAAGCCCCAACACAAGGGTAGTTTCAGTGATTTGCAAGGAGGACCCACAGGACTGGCATGTAATTGTACTTATGGATATGAGTTATTCCTGTGAAAGGATACAAAGTAAAATTAGCAAAGATGCCTGGGGCTAAAGTTCGTTAGAGCCAGGTGCAAGCCTCCAAGTGTTCTCTTCCAAGTGTGGTCACACAGGACATACCTCATTTCTCCAGGAATGCATTCTGAGAACACATATGAAGTGTTGTCTACTAGGGGAGCTCATTAGAGGCTCAGTGACCATAGCTTTTATTGGGGGCTGGTCATGCAGGCACCATTTGCCTAGCACATAGCAAAATTCCAGACCTGCAGAAGGAAAGCAGGTGTTCAGCACAAACCCCATTGTTTATACAGTTTAGCCACAGTGAGCCATTCTTACCAGGAAATAGTGGCAACTGTCTTGAAATCCAGGTTTTCAGATGCCAGCCAAGGGCCATCCTTGAAGGCAGGCCTTTTTAAGTCTAGGCCTCAAATGTAAACTCTACACCGCCTTCTCAAGCCATTTTTCTGTTACTTGCTTTTTGGTTTCTTATATGAATCTCACTTTTTTTTTTTCTTAATATCTCATACTTTTTGCTGAAACCTACAAATTTTAGATAATATATTGCAGTGATTCTGGATACTTCTACCCCCTCCTCTACTGTGGGGCTCGTTGGTATTGTTTACTTCTTTGTTATTTGCCAGAACTTACAGTGGGGGTTTTTTTTTGTTGGTTTTTTTGTTTGGTTTTTTTTTTTTTTTGAGATGTAGTTTTTGCCCTGTTGCCCAGGCTGGAGTGCAATGGCATGATCTCAGCTCACTGCAACCTCCGCCTCCTGGGTTCAAGCGATTCTCTGCCTCAGCCTCCCGTGTAGCTGGGATTACAGGTGCCCACCACCACGCCTGGCTAATTTTTGTATTTTTAGTAGAGATGAGGTTTCACCATGTTGGCCAGGCTGGTCTCGAACTCTTGACCTCAGGTGATCCACCAGCCTCAGTCTCCCAAAGTGCTAGGATTACATGCGTGAGCCACCGCGCCTGGCTGTGACATGTTTTTAACCTACAGTGTGCATCCTTTGGTGTCCCTCTTTAGTGGGACAGCTTTGGGCATAAGCTGGAATGACTGGTTTTAGCAGGGCTGTCTTTCCCAGTGTCTTTTTCTAATTTCTCTGTTAAACTGTCAGCCTCTGTTATGTCACCTAATCATTAGTTTGCACTAATTTCAGACTGGTTACTCTATGGGTTTTGACCATGTCCCGGGGCATAAATTGCCTACCTATGTGATCCAAATTTGGGCCCTTTTGTAGAGATAGTATTTGAGCCCAACCTTTGAGGTTGGCTCAGATCCCAGGTAGGCTCTTTTTTTTTTTTTTTTTT
>NW_012122598.1:5016425-5018710 GCF_000951035.1 Colobus angolensis palliatus
AAAACAAAACAAAACAGGCTGGGTGCTGTGGCTCATGCCTGTAATCCCAGCACTTTGGGAGGCCGAGGCAGGCAGATCACGAGGTCAGGAGATCCTGACCAGCCTGGCCAACATGGTGAAACCTCGTCTCTACTAAAAATACAAAAAATTAGCCAGGCATGGTGGTGCAAGCCTGTAATCCCAGCTACTTGAGAGGCTGAGGCAGGAGAATCGCTTGTATCCAGGAGGCGGAGGTTGCAGTGAGCAGAGATCATACCATTGCCCTCCAGCCTGGGCGACAGAGCAAGACTTGGTCTCAAAAAAGCAAAACAAAACAAAAAAACCAAAAACTTCTTTCTCTAATATAAGAAAACTGAGTCCTGTTATCTATATTTACTTGTTTGTTCTACTTTACTATACATGTAAAGTGGTTTTATAACTGCCTAAGTTCCTGTACAAAATTTATCAACTAGCATTAATATTGTACCTTTATTACAGTTTCTAAAAATGCTCAAATGTTTTCTCATTATTCCTTGTGGATGTCATATAGTTTATCTTTTTACCTTTAGGTCCATGATCCATTTTAATTAATATTTGAATAATGAGTGAGGTAATATGTTGTCACTTTTTTTGGTATGTGGTCCTCTAGTTGTTTCAGCACGTTTTGTTAAAGAGAGCGCAGGCCGTGCGCAGTGGCTCACACCTGCAACCCCAGCACTTTGGGAGGCCGAGGCGGGTGGATCACAAGGTCAGGAGTTCAAGACCAGCTTGGCCAATATGGTGAAACCCCGCCTCTATTAAAAATACAAAAAATTAGCCGGGTGTGGTGGCAGGCGCCTGTAGTCCCAACTACTGGGGGTCTGAGGCAGGAGAATCGCTTGAACCTGGGAGGTGGAGGTTGAAGTGAGTCGAGATGGTGCCACTGCACTCCAGCCTGGGCAACAGCGAGACTTCGTCTCTAAAAGAGAGTGTCCTTTCTATATGGTATGGTTTTTGCATTTGTGTTGAAAATAACAAAGTTTGCATGGTATTTTTCTGGACTGCTTATTCTTTTCCATTGATACTTGTATTGTTTCTCCAATACCACACGGTATTACTAAATATTTAAGTCTATAAATGGGGTAGTATGAGTTTTCAACCTTTTTTATTTTTCAAGATTGTTTTCACTATTCTAATTTCTTTGCTTTTTAATTTAAATTTTTGAATAAATTTGGCAATAGCTACAAGGAGACGTTGCTGAAATTTTGGTTGGGATGTTATTGAATCTATTAGATGAAGTTGGAGAGCATTTGTACCTCACTGAGTCTTCTGATTCATGAACCTAGTATTTCCTATTTATCCAGATCTTTTTTCATTTATTTCATCAATGTTTTGTAGTTTTCAGCATATAAGGCCTGCACATATTTTGTTAGATTTAAAAAATGATGTAAGAACTTCATTTTGGAGGTGCTGTGATTAAAATTGTATTGTTTGTATATTTTCATTTCAAATTCCAGTTATTTATAGCTGCTGTATGTGAACATGATTGATTTTTGTTTATTGACCTTGTGTTCTGCAACCTTGCTCAACTCACCTTTTTTGTTCTAAAAGGTTTTTTGGGGGTTTTTTGTTTTGTTTTGTTTTCTTTTTTTGAGATGGAGTCTCTCCCTGTTGCCCAGGCTGGAATGCAGTGGCACGATCTCCACTCACTGCAACCTCAGCCTCCCGATTTCAAGCAATTCTCCTGCTTCAGCCTCTCGAGTAGCTGGGATTACAGGCGCCCGCCACCACTCCCAGCTAGTTTTTTTGTATTTTTAGTAGAGATGGGGTTTCACTATGTTGGCCAGGCTGATCTTGAACTCCTGACCTTGTGATCTGCCCCCCTCAGCCTCCCAAAGTGCTGGATTACAGGCGTGAACCACCGTGCCTGGCCTAAAAGGTTTTTATAGATACAGATTATTTGATATTTTCCAGACACACAATTGTTTTCTGCAAATGAGAGTCTTTATTTCTTCCTTTGCAATGTATGTGCCCTATAATTGCTTTTCTGGCTTTATAGGCCTTCTAATACAGTATTGAATAGGGCAGAGTGGGAGGGCATAGTTTACTGGTAGTTTTCCACTCTGCATGTTACCTGTAGGTCTTTCACAGAGGCCCTTTATTAGGTTAAGCACCTCCATTCTATTTTTAGTTTTCTGAGAGTTTTTATTGTAAAAATATGTTGAATTTGCCAAATGCATTTTCCTGTATTATTGACATGATTGTGCGGTCTTCGTTAAATTACTGAGACTGAATTTTATTTACTGATTTTTTTTTTTTTTTTTTTT
>NW_012122598.1:5019281-5021245 GCF_000951035.1 Colobus angolensis palliatus
AGGATGGTCTCGATCTCCTGACCTTGTGATCCGCCCGTCTCGGCCTCCCTAAGTGCTGGGATTACAGGCTTGAGCCACTGCGCCCGGCCTTTAAAATTTTTTAAAACAGTGTGTATATTATATATTTGGGGCACAGTGTGATATTTTGATATATGTTTATATTGTGGAATGATTGAATCAGCCTAATTAAATCCGTTACCTCACATACTTACCAGTTTTTTAATGGTGAAAATAATTAAAATCTAATGTCTTAGCAATTATGAAAAATGCAGTACATTATTTATTATACTCACCATTGTGTGCAATAGATCACTAAAACTTATTCTTCATGTCTGAGATTTTTTTACCTTTTGATCAACATCTCCCCTTTCCCCATGCACCTCACTTTTCCAGTCACTGGTAACCACTATTCTACTCTATGTCTATGAGTTTGACTTTTTTAGATTCTACATATAAGTGAGATCTTGTGGTATTTGTCTTTTGGTGCCTGGCTTTTTTTCACTCACATGGTGTCCTCCAGGTTTATCCATGTTGTCACAAATAACAGGATTCCTTCTTTTTTAAGGCTGAATAGTATTCTGTTATGTACGTATATCATGTTTTCTTTATTCGTTTATATAATGATGGACATGTAGGTTGCTTCTGTATCTTAGCTATTGTAAATAACGATGTAATGAACGCAAGAGTGCAGATATCTCTTTGACATACTGATTTCAATTCCTTTGGATATGTACCCAAAAGGGAGATTGCTGGATTATATGTAAATTTATTTTTAGTTTTTTGAGGAAGCTGTACTATTTTCCATAATGGCTATATTAATTGACATACTTCACCAACTGCACAAGGATTCCCTTTTGTACACACCCTCACCAATACTTAACATCTTTTGTCTTTTTGGTAATAAGCCATGCTAGCAGGTATGAGGTGATACTTCATTGTGGTTTTAATTTGCAAGTGAACAGTTTTTCATGTCCATTGGCCATTTGTATATTTCCTTTTGAGAAATGTTTGTTTAGGTCCCTTGCTCATTTTTAAATTGGATTCTTGGTTTTCTTGCTATTGGATTGTTGGAGTTCCATATATTTTGAATATTAGCTCATTATTTCGTATGTGATTTGCAAATATTTTATCCCAGTTTGTGGGTTGTTGCTTTACTCAATCATTTCCTTTGCTGTGTAGTTAACCTTTTAGTTTGATGCAATACCATTTTAAATTAAAATTTTTGCTTTAGTTGTCTGTGCTTTTGAAGGTCATATTTATGAAATCTTTGCACAGACCAATGTTGTAGAGCATTTCCCTATATTTTATTCTAGTAGTTTTACAGTTTCTGGTCTCATGTCTTTATTCATTTTGAGTTCTTTTCTGTATATGGTATGAGACAAAGGTCTGATTTGATTCTTCTATATGTTGATACACAACTTTCCCAACACCATTTACTGAAGAGGCTGTCCTTTCTCCATTGTATGTTCTTGGTACCTTTGTCAAAAACCAATTTAATGTAAATGTCTGGGTTTATTTGTAATTCTCATTTGTTGTAATGTTTTTCTCTGCTTTTGTGATCAGGGTTATGCTAGCCTCGTAATTGGAATATGTTCTCTCCTCTTCTATTTAATGAACTAATTGTGTAGAATTGATATTATTTATTCCTTGATTGTTTGGTAGAATCCACCGTTGAAACTATGTAGGCCTACAGTTTTCATCTTTAGGAGGTTTGTAACTTTCAATTCAACTTATTTACTAGAAATAGAGCTATTCAGGTTTTCTTGGCAAATTTTGGTAGTCTGTGTCTTTCACATAATCATTCCATTTCATGTAACTTAGCAGATTCATAGGCATAGAATTGTTTTATAGTATTCCTTCATTATCCTCTTAATGTCTTTGGCATCATTTTATGGTACTGATGATTTATATCTTCGCTATTTCTTTGAGCCTGGCTAGAGGTTGTTCAGTTTTGTCAGTGTTTT
>NW_012122598.1:5021415-5030734 GCF_000951035.1 Colobus angolensis palliatus
CTCAAACTCCTGACTTCAGGTGATCCGCCCGCTTTGGCCTTCCAAAGTGCTGGGATTACAGGCGTGAGTCATCGTGCCTGGCCTTAGCTTTTAGTTTTATTGATTTCATTTTTTATATGTTTCTGTTTTTTCGTTTTTTGTTTTGGATGCCTGCTCTCAATGTTTATTATTCCCTTTCTTCATCTTGCTTTATATTTACTTTGCTCTTCTTTCTCTGGTTCCTTTGACACAAAATTTGGTTACTGATTTTAGATATTATTTTTTAATGTATATATTAAATGCTATAAATTTCCCTGTTAACACTGCTTTGTCTGCATCCTATACGTTTTGATATATTGTATTTATATTGTTCTTTAGTTCAATCCATGTTTTAATTTCTCAGAGACTTTGTTACCTATGTGTTATTTGAAAGTTTCTTGTTTCATATCCAGTTGTTTGAGGGAATTTTCCAGATTTTGTTTTGTTTTGTTTTTCATTTCTAATTTGTATGTTCTCAGGATGCACCTTGTTTTTTTTCTATTTTTAAATAATTAATTGAGGTTTATTTAATAGGCCAAAACATGATCTGTCTTTGTGAATGCTACATATAATTGAGAAGAATATGTATTCTGTTGTTGCTTAAAGTGTTCTATCATTATATCAAGTTGTTTGATAGTAATGTTCAGGCCTTCCATACCATTTCTGGCTTTTTACTTGTTAATTTCTTAGAGAGCAGTGTTGAAATCTCAAACTAATTTTGGATATGCCTACTTGTTTTTTCATGTCTCATTTATTGTCTTATTCATTTTGAAAACCTTTGATTAGGTGCATATACCTATAAGATTATTATTATGTGTTCTTGGGGAAATAACTGTCTTTTCATGAGGTTTCTCTTTATCCTTTGATAATCTTTCCTGTTCTGATGTCTGTTTTGTTTCATATTAATAAATATATTCAACCTATTTCTTTGGTTAGTGTTTTATGCTACATCTTTCTCCACCCTTGTACTTTTAATCATTGTATACCTTTATAGTTTGTGTATGTATGTATGTGTGTGTTTCACAGTAAGTAGGTGGGTGGTTGGGTTTTTAGGTAGGTAAGTAGGCTAAATAAATAGGTGGGTTGGCTTGTGTTTTATTCCACATGACAGTGTTCATCCTTTTACTGGTGGTGTTTTGACCATTACAGTTGAAAAAAAACTTTATTCGGGTAAAACTTATATAATTTACTCATTTTAAGGGTACAATTAAATTATTTTTAGTAAATTTAGTGAGTTCTGCAACTAACACCATTATTCCAGTTTTGTAATGTTTTTACCACCCCAGTAACATTTTTCATACCACTTTACAGTTAATCTTTGTTTCCATCCTCACCCCCAGGCAAACACTAATCTACTTTCGTCTGTGTTGATTTGCCCTTTGGACCTTCCATACAATTAGAATCATATAACATATAGTATTTTATGTCTCCGTTCTTTTATATGGGTTATTTTGAGGTTTGTCTATATTATTATATGTATCAGCCTTTCATTTAGTTTATTTGTAAATAATATTCAATTGTATCAATATGTCACATTTTCTTTCTCCATTAAACACTTGATGGGAATGTAAGTTGTTTCTGTGTTTTGGCAATTATGAATGTGCTTCTATTGACATTCATGTGGAAATCTTTAAGCAGACATGCTTTCATTTCTTTTGTGTAGGATTTTTTGGATAATATGGTAATTTGTCTTTTTAAGAAACTTGCAAACTCTTTCCCAAAGTGACTGTACTCTACAGTACATTGCTATCAGCAATATATGAGGGTTCGTCATTTTCTACATATTTGTCTACATTTATTACTGTCTTTATTAAAACCATTTTTGTGAAAGTAAAATTATCTTATTGTGATTTTATTGCATTTCCTTAATGGCTAATGGAGTAGGAAATATTTCATGTTCTTATTAGCCATTCTTCTTTGGTGAAATATGTATTTAAACCTTTTGCCTAATTTTTAAATATGGCAATAGAAGTTGTCCAAATTTGTACTTTTGTCTTTTGCATTTTTATGTGAATTTTAGGATAAACTTGTTCATTTCTGAAAAAAGCCTGCTGTTATGTTGATAGAGAATATAATGAATCTATATAGATTAGTTTTGGGAGAATTACCATCTTAGCTTTAATAACGCATCTTTTTTTTTTTTTTTCTTCTGAGATGGATTCTTGGTCTGTTACCAACCCAGGCTGGAGTACAGCGGCACAATCTCGGCTCACTGTAAACCCCACCTCCTGGGTTCAAGCAATTCTCCTCTTCAGCCTCTCGAGTAGCTGGGATTACAGGCACCCATCACTGCGCCCAGCTCATTTTTTTGTATTTTTAGTGGAGACAGGGTTTTACCATGTTGGCCAGGCTGGTCTTGAACTCCTGACCTCATGATCCGCCCGCCTCGGCCTCCCAAAGTGCTGGGATTACAGGCATGAGCCACCGTGCCCAACCAGTAACGCATCTTAAACATGAAATATCTCTCCATTTATTTTGGCCTTTTAAAATTTTCTTCAACAACATTGTGTAGCTTTCTTTATACAAATCTTGCGGTTATTTTGTTGAATTATTCCTAAAGATTTAGTCTTTTTGGTGCTATTTTGTATGGAATTGATTTCTTAGTTTCATTTTTGGATCGTTCATTGCTAGTATGTAGGAAAACAGAACAATTTATTACTTTATATAGGGTTTTTTTTTTTTTTTAATGAGTTTTTGCTCTTGTTGCCCAGGCTGGAGTGCAGTGGTGGATCTCGGCTCACTGCAATCTCTGTCTTCTGGGTTCAAGCAATTCTCCTGCCTCAGCCTTCTGAGTAGCTAGGATTATAGGCGCCCACCACCACGCCTGGCTAAGTTTTTTGTATTTTTAGTAGAGATGGGGTTTCATCATGTTGGCCAGGCTGGTCTTGAACTCCTGACCACAGGTGATCCACCTGCCTTGGCCTCCCAAAGTGCTGGGATTATAGGTGCGAGCCACCGCGCCCGGCCTATAGGTTTGTATTCTACAGCCAACTCTTCTCAAAGCAAGTATAGATAGATATGTATACTAACCCATGTATAGTTACATATTTATACATATTTTTATATGTAACTATCGTTTTTTTTTTTTAAGTTAAACGTGAGTTCATACTGGTATTTCTAACTAATCCATTACCACATGGTTAATTCTAGTCATATCTCCTTCTTGGTCTCTATCCTTGCTCTCTCACTCCAATAGGAACGAGCCTGGCTCCTAACATTTACCATTCATTTACATAATTGTACTATCCCATTATACAGGTATAGCTGTTTCAAAATTGTTGATTTTTTTACCCTCACTGGAAACAACTCTATCAACTGGAATATAATGCTTATGTATAGCTTCTTTTGCATTTAGTCTTACAGACTCCACTTATTAATGGTGAGAGACTGGACATTACTGCTCAGATCAGGAACAATGCAAAGATGTCCTCTCTCACCACTCATACAAGAAAAAGAAATATAGACTGGAAGGGAAAAAATAAATCTTTATTTGTAGATTATAAGATTGTCTACATAGATGTTTTTAGAGCATCTCCAGAAACCTAGAACTAATAAATGGGAGTAAGAAGGACACAAGGTATTACAGTTACTTTTCATTTTCTGTTAGTTTTGGCATCTCATATTTGAGTCTGGTTTTCAAGATTGCATTCTTTTCAGATGGTATTTTTCTCTTTGTTTATTGTTGAGAGTCAGACATTATTTAAAGTAGTAGATACTGAGGTATATGTATATATATATATATTTTCTTTTGAGATAAGCACACCTTTCCTTCATCTAGGCTATTAGCGTGGAGGTTTAGTCAGGAGTCGGTCTGGGATTGAAGTTTGTTGTTACCATGGTTACTTTCTGTGCATCGGAAACTTCAACCCCTATAATGATACCGTGTTTTTGTGTCCTTGTTTGGCTTTGGGTTTTCACCTTTTCACTCTTCTCTAGAGAAAGCCTGTGTTTTTCAGCTCTCCCCTGTGCATTACTCTAATTTTACTTGATGTATATTAGCCTGTGGTTGGGGTGAAAAAGAGGCATGTTCTCTAATGTTCTGATTTAAACTCAGTCTTAAGTAGGCACTGTGAATTTGGGTCTTGTGGGTGTGGCTGTCATAAATCTTTCTTTTCCAGAGTCAATGCCCAGTATTTATTCCCATTCCTCCCCTATGGCTAAAGCTTTATGTGTTCCTTACTTCCTTACCCAGCCCCTGTTGGCTTCCACTCCAGGGTGTCCCTGCAAATTGCTCTAAGGTTTTTGCTTCTTAGGCGAGATAGGAGACGGGCCTCTGGGGAATTTTGCTCTGCCTTATATTCCCTTACCCAGTGCTTCATGATCTTTTCTGTAAATGAAGAACTTTTTTTGGTGGGGCGCGGTGGCTTATGCCTGTAATCCCAACACTTTGGGAGGCCCAGGCTGGCGGATCACCTGAGGTCGGGAGTAGGAGACCAGCCTGACCAACATGGAGAAACCCCGTCTCTACTTAAAATATAAAATTAGCTGGGTGTGGTGGCGCATGTCTGTAATCCTAGCTACTAGGGAGGCTGAGGCAGGAGAATCACTTGAACCCAGGAGGCGGAGGTTGCGGTGAGCCGAGATCGCGCCATTGCACTCCAGCCCGGGCAACAAGAGTGAAACTTCTTTTTTTTTTTTAAAGAAAGGTAAATCTGGGCAGATTTTCAGCCATAGCTGCTACTCCTTTCCCCCAGATAGTACCAAAGGGGTCTTTCTCTGTGATCTCTGATCTTTCCTGTGGCTACCTGTTGATAACAGCTGCAGGTGGCTGCAACCCCACCCCCATATTTGAAACCTGAGGGGATTCCTATTCTCAGGCTAGCCCACACTTGGCCTTTAGCAATTTATTGTAATTTGTAGTTAAATCTTTATACTTGCTTTTATATTGATGTTCATGGCATTTGTCCCAGTAATCAAATGCTCAGATTCTGTTTTTCCCTGCAGGTACCTACCGTTTTTTTAGATTTCTGCAATTTTTTTTTTTCCCCTGTAACTTCAGTTCTCTGATAGGGTCAAGAATATAGTAACTTTGCTTTTATCAAGCCTTTTCTAAGTGAGGTAGTGATGTTGTTTCTTGTGCCCTATATATTTGAGATTTGTTGTCTTTGTTATTTTTATTTGTTTCTTATTTTTTTCTTCTGTATCATTTGAACATTTTTTAGTATTTTTATTATTATTATTATTATTTTTTGAGATGGAGTTTCGCTCTTGTTACCCAGGCTGGAATGCAGTGGCGCAATCTCAGCTCACTGCAACCTCCGCCTCCCGGGTTCAAGCGATTCTCCTGCCTCAGACTCCCGAGTAGCTGGGATTACACGTGCCCGCCACTACGCCCGGCTAATTATTTTTATTTTTAGTAGAGACGGGGTTTCACCCAGTCTTGTCTCGAACTCCTGACCTCAGGTGATCCACCCGCCTTGGCTTCCCAAAGTGCTGGGATTACAGGCGTGAGCCACCGCGCCCAGTCTTTAGTATTCCATTTTAATTATCTTTATTTATTTATTTATTTTTGTGACAGAGTCTCGCTCTGTCGCTCAGGCTGGCGCGATCTCAGCTCACTGCAACCCCCGCCTCCTGGGTTCAAGCAATTCTCCTGCCTCAGGCTCACGACTGAGACTAACTACAGGCGCGCGCCACCACGCCCAGCTAATTTTTGTATTTTCAGTAGAGGCAGGGTTTTGTTATGTTGGCCAGGCTAGTCTCAACTCCTGACCTCAGGTGATCTGCCTGCCTCAGCCTCCTAAAGTGCTGGGATTATAGGCATGAGCCACCGGCGTTAATTATCTTTTATACATTCGAGTTGTCTCATAAATACATACCGAACAATCATCTAACAGTTTATGTAGATTCAGTGTTTTACCACGTCAGGTAAAACATAGAAGCCTTACATCCATGTAAATCTCTTTATACTCCCTCACTGATTTTTTAAATAGTTGCCATGTTTTTTACATTTGCATTGTGTTCCTGCTTTCAGGAGTCATACATATTTTAAAGAACTTAAGAGGAGAAAAATAGTCTTTTATATTTACTCAGTAATTTATCACTTTTCTTTCTTTTTTTCTTTTTTTTTTAAAGCAGTTCTTTTGTTCTTCTCTCATTTTTAAAGATCTAAGCTTTCCCTGGGTATCATTTCCCTTCAGACTAAAGAACTCCCTTTATCATTTAATCACCACTCTGCTTGAGGTGAATTGTCTTAATTTCCCTTCATCTAGGAATATGTTCATTTCACCTTCATTCCTGAAAGACATTTTCACTCACTGGATAGAGAACTGTTAATTGATGGGATTTTTTTCTTGTTGCTCTTTGAAGTTATTTTTCTACTACTGTCCATGGTTTCTGATAAAGAAATTTGCTGTTGTTTGAATCATTGCTTCCTCATATGTAATGTGCTGTTTTTTTAATAGCTGCTTTCAAATTTTTTCCTTTATCTTTGGTTTTCAACAGTTTATAGTATTTCTGGGTGTGTCTTTTCAGTTTATATTGTTTGGCTTTGCTGAAGTTGTTAAATATGTAGATTTATCTTTTATCAGATTGGGAAGTTTTTGGCTGTTATTTCTACAGACTTTTTTTCTGCATGATTTTTTTTCTCATTCTGAGACTATGATAACATGTATATTAGACATTGTGATATTGCTCCATAGTTCCTGAGGTGCTGTTTGTTCTGTTTCAATCTGTTTTTTAATTCTGTTTTTCAGATTGGGTAATTTCTGTTGCTCTCTTTTCAAATTCTGTTTCATGTTCCTGTCTGCATTCTGTTATTGAGATCTCCAGTGGATATTTTTTATTGTGAATGTTGTATGTTTTCATTAAAAAAATCTCAATTTGGTTCTTCCTTTAAGTGTTATTAAGGTATAATATCATACCATAAAATTATCTATTGTAAGTGTACAGTTCACTTAGTTTTAGTAAACTTATGGCTTGAAGCTGTCATCATAATCCAGTTTTAGAACATTTCATTATTTCCAAAAGTTTCCTCAAGTCACTTCTGCTCCCATTCCAGGCTACTGTGATATCCTCTGTCTGTAAGCTTACCCTTTCTAGACATTTCATGTAAATGAAATCGTACAATATTTATTCTGTTGAGTCTGACCTCCTTCATTTATTAAAATGTTTCTGAGATTTATTCATGTGGTAGCATTAATAAGTATTTCATTCCTTTTTAGAGTTGAATGTTGTTCAGTTTTACTAATATGTCACATTTTGTTTCTCCATGCAGCACTTGACTGAAAGTTGGATGTTTCCTTTTTTTGAGGGGGGGGTGGTGGTGGCTATTATGATGAATAAACATTGCTGTGAACATTAATGTAAATGTCCTAGTATATTTTCATTTCTATTCTGTAGCTTCTTTGGAATAGAATAGCTGGGTCGTACAACAAGTATTTATTCAGCTTTTAAAGAAACGACCAAACTGAGTTCCAATGTGGATATACTATTTTACATTTTCACCAGCAGTGTATGAGTTAACATTTCTCCACATCATCACTTGTTATTACCTGATTATAGCTATTCTAATTGGTGTGTAGTATCTCATTGTGATTTTGTTTTGCATTTTCTTAAACTGTAATGAGATTGAGCATCTTTTCATTTGCGTATTGGTCATTTGTATGTCTTTGATGAAATATCTATTTAAATCTTTTCTCCATTTATAGTTATTTTCTTATTGCATTGTAAGAGTTCGTTATATATATTTTGTACTTAAGTCTTTTATCAGAAATATGATTTACACATTTTTTCTCAGTCTGTAGCTTGTCTTATTTTCTTTTTTTTTTTTTTTTTTTTTGAGACGGAGTCTCGGTCTGTCACCCGGGCTGGAGTGCAGTGGCCGGATCTCAGCTCACTGCAAGCTCCGCCTCCCAGGTTCACGCCATTCTCCTGCCTCAGCCTCCCGTGTAGCTGGGACTACAGGCGCCCGCCACCTCACCCGGCTAGTTTTTTGTATTTTTTAGTAGAGACGGGGTTTCACCATCTTAGCCAGGATAGTCTCGATCTCCTGACCTCATGATCCGCCCGTCTCGGCCTCCCAAAGTGCTGGGATTACAGGCTTGAGCCACCGCGCCCGGCCGTCTTATTTTCTTAATGGTGTCATTTGAAGTGCTAAAATTTTTAATTTTCATGAAGTCCTTTACATCAGTTATTTTCTGTGTCTCATCTTTCATAAGTTTAATAGTCTGTTGATTACTTTAGTTTTAAAGTAAGTTTTAAAGTTGGGTAGTGAAAGATCTCCTACTTTGTTGTTTTTCAAAATTATTTCAGGTGATCTGCATTCTTTGCATTTAAAATAATCTTGCAATTTGCTACAAAAAAAAGCCTTCTGGGATTTTGATAGGGATTGCATTGAATTTACAGATCAATATGATGAGACTTGCCTTCATAATTATATATTGCATTGTCAAATCCATGAACAAGGATTTTCATATATTTTCATCCATTTATATATCTACTTCAATTTCTTCATGCAATATTTTGCAGTTTTTAGTGTATAAATCTTTCTCTTCTTTTTTTAAATTTATTCTTAAGTATTTTACTCTTTTTGATGCTACTCAGAATAGAGTTCTCTTAATTTCAGTTTATTGCTAGTATATAGATACATAATTGATTTTAATCTTATATCCAATTACTTCCTTAAACTTTGTTATAGTAGTTTTACTGTGGAATTCTTAGGTGAAGAATAAGAATTCCATAATAGAACTACAAATAGGATCATTTCATATGCAAATAAGGACAATTTTATTTCTTCTCCAGTGTCATTGTCTTTAATTTTTTTCCCTTATTGACTGCCTAGAACTCCTAGTACAATGTTGACTAGAAGTGGTGAGAAAGCTGGCACAGTGGCTCATGCATGTAATCCCAGCGCTTTGGGAGGCCAGGGCGGGTGGATTGCTTGAGCCCAGGAGTTCAAGACTACGCTGGGCAACATGATGAAACACTGTCTCTACAAAAGAAAAATATAGTAGCCAGGCATGGTGGCATGTGCCTGTAGTCCCAGCTGCCAGGGAGGCTGAGGTGTGAGGATTACTTGAGCCTGGGAAGTCAAGGCTGCAGTGAGCCATGATTGTGCCCCTTTACTCCAGCCGGGGCAACAGAGACCCCATCTCAAAGAAAAACAAACAAAACCCCCACAAAAAAAAAAAAAAAGTAGTGAGAATGGGAATCTATGTCTTATTCCCATCTTCTGGAGAAAGTAAAGCATTAAGTCTTTCTCCATTAAGGTTTTTGTTATTGTTGTCTAATAGGTTTCTTTTGTTAGATTAAGTAAGTTCTTTTTCATTCTTACTTTTGGGAGAGTTTTGTTTTTTTTTTT
>NW_012122598.1:5030784-5039273 GCF_000951035.1 Colobus angolensis palliatus
TATATATAGCAAAAATTGACAAAATTAAGAGGTAAAAGATACTTTTACAATTAGTGCTGAAGATTTTTACCACCCTACACTGAGCAATTGATAGAATTTCTAGCAAAAAAAACAAAATTAGTAAAGACATAGATGATCTAAGGAATACTACAAACCACCTCAATATAATTGATAAGTATTGAACACTACTTCCCCAATTTGTGAAGTAGATATTCTTATCAAGTGTACATCATATATTAAGCATGAACCATGAAATATGCCTTGATAAATTTTGTGTGTCTTCATACATTTATTTATTTCTTGAGACAGAGTCTCGCTCGCTCTGTCACCAAGGTTGGAGTGCAATGGCGTGATCTTGGCTTACTGGAACCTCTGCCTCCTGGGTTCAAGCTGTTCTCCGTGCCTCAGCGTCCCGAGTAGCTGAATTATAGGTGCATGCCACCACGCCTGGCTAATTTTTGTATTTTTAGTAGAGACAGGGTTTCACCATGTTGGCCAGTTTGGTCTCAAACTCCTGACCTCAGGTGATCCTCCCACTTCAGCCTCCCAAAGTGCTGGGATTACAGACGTAAGCCACTGTGCCCAGCTGATAAATTTAAAATGATTGAAATTTATATATGTTCTGTCACCACAATGGAACTAAAATTAAAATAGAAATTATTAAAATATCTAGGAATGTTCCAAATATTTGGAAATTAGACAACACAATTTTAAATGATCATGAGTCAAAGGGAAATCACAATTAGAAGATATTTTTAACCAAATGGTAATGACAATATGACATGTCAAAATTCATGGAATGTAGCTAAAGCAGTGCTTGGAGGGCAAATTATAGTTTAAATGCTTTTGTTATAAAGGAAGACAAGTCTAAATGTCAGTAACCAGAGTTTCTAGCTTAGGAAGCTAGAAAAAGAACAGCAAAGTAAACCTAGAGTAAATACAAGTAAGGAAACAACAGAGTAGGAATCAATGATGTGGAAAACAAACAGATAATAGAGAAACTTTAAAAAGCCAAAATCTGGTTCTTTCATAAGATCAGCAACAGTAATAAACCCTTATCTTCAGTGAACAAGAAATTGACAGTGCAACATGTTGTAATAGTAAAGGAATAAACTACATGGTGTGGAACACAGAGAAAGGCTAATTCTGAATTTGGTTTTCAAAGATGGTTTCAGAGAGGTGGTCAAATTTGTGTTTGGCTTTCAAGAATTAGTGTAAATTTTTCCCGATATAGATTGGTAAAAAGGATATTCTGAGAGAAAATAAGAGCAAAATATATTTTTTTTCAGGCTTATGGCATAGTTACAATGGTATTTTTATTTTTTTGAGAGAGAGTCTCGCTGGAGTGCATTGGTACAATCTCGGCTTGATGTAACCTCTACCTACCGGTTCAAGCAGTTCTGGTGCCTGAGCCTCCTGAGTAGCTGGGATTACAGGCATGTGCCACCACCAGCCCCAGCTAATTTTTTAATTTTTAGTAGAGATGGGTTTCTTCATTTTGGCCAGGCTGGTCTCGAACTCCAAGTCTCAAGCGATCCACACGCCTTGGCCCCCCAAAGTGCTAAGATTACTGGCACGAGCCACAGCACCCGGCCTAGAATGGTATATTGACTTTGTCTGTGACATATGGGTTATGTTAGGTGGAGAGCAGTAGGTGATGCAATAGGAAAAGCAGTTTGAGTCTAGAGTGTACAGAACCCAGAGTATCTTCCTTGGTAACTTGGACTTTATTCTGTATTAAATAGCAAGCTTAGCATCTAAAGTTTTTAAAGGAGTTTTTTAAATGAAATATTTCAAACAGAAAATACATAGAATGACATACCGAACACTTATTACCATTATCCTGCTTTAACAAATCTTATACTTTACTATATTTGTTTCAGATTTTAAGAAATTAATACATCATAGATACAGTTGAAGCTCTCTTTGTACTTTTTCATCTCATACCACCATGAAGTCCTATTCTGAAGTCATATATCCATGCATTTTAAAAATACTTTTACTGTATAGCTGTATACAAATAAATAACAAGGTGGCATTCTCCATGTTATTAAAGTTTAAAAAGTTTAAAGTTTAAAAAAAGTGCTATCTATATTTTACTTATTTATACTTATCTATATTTTACTTATTCTGCAACTTGTTTTTCTCACATATTATTTTTGACTTATGGGATATTCCAGAATTTTGGACTGGTGCAACCACAGTAGTTATTTACAGCCAGTGTCCTTTCTTCATTCTTTTTTAAGTTAACCAAGGATACATTTATTAAATATATCCAGGATAAATATTCCCTAAAACAAATATTTGGTAAATATGGCAAACTGATTATTTGGCAATTTAGCTTCTAGCACGTTGGACTGCTTTCCATCCCTATTAGAAGTATTATAAGGCTTAAATGAAGTGTTACAAAAAAAAAAAGGTACTTAGCAAAATTCTCAGTAAACATTGGTTATAATCCCTCCAACATTCAGACTTAGGTTCTGCCCATTCTCTTTCCTCAGTATTCTTCATTCTTGTCCATATAACCATTGTTCTTTTGTAGGCCTTCACTACCTTAATGTGGACTATTGCAGTAATCACTTGATTGGTCTCTTGGCTTGTTCCCCTCCAATCTTATTTTCTACACTACTACAAGGATGATCTGTCTACCACATAAATTTTGAATTATCATCTACAGTAGTAAAACAGTTTTAATGGCATATAAGCTTCATAATTTAGTCTACATGTCCAGCTTGATCTCTTTTCACCTCTTTTCCATTTATCTTCTAGCACCACTGAAGTGCTTGTAGTTCCTTAAATATGCTATTCTTTTTGAAAAAGCATCAAATCTCTGTGCAGTTGCCTTTCTAACTGGAATATCTTCCCCTTCTTGTGTTCTCACAAAATTCTCATTCATCTTTCAAGTTCTAGCTCAAATGCCACTTCCTTGTAAAGGTTTTCCTGATTTCCTTAAGCAGATTTGGGTTATGTTTCTGGGGTTCCGCTGCTCTTTGTACGTGCTTCTATTATAATGCTTATATATATTATTGTAGTTGTTTTTTAATTTTGTCTGTCATTCTAATAGACTGTAATCTCCTTGCAGGAGGAGATCTGTCTTTTCATCATTTATATACTAGCTCTGACTATTGTACCTATAATGTAAGTCATTGACATTTATTGAATTAAAAAAATTCAGAAATCTATTTACAGCCCTCTCTACTGCCTTCCCATGACACCTCCATTTTACAGATCATTAAGCTGAAGCCCAATGAAATGAAGCTATTTAGTGAGAACTCATGCCTCCTAACTCCAGATCTATTACTTTTACTCATATATTGTAGAGAATATTCTGCTTGGCATCTATATACTAGTTTTTTTTTTTTTTTTTTTTTTTTTTTGAGACAGGGACTCACTCTGTCGCTCAGACTGGAGTACAGTGGCGGAATCTTGGCTCACCGGCACCCTCCACCTCCTAGGCTCAAGCGATTCTCCTGCTTCAGCCTCCGGAGTACCTGGGATTATGGGTGCACGCCACTACCACCCAGCTAATTTTTGTATTTTTAGTAGAGACAGGGTTGTTCACTATGTTGACCAGGCTGGGTCTTGAACTCCTGACCTCAAATGATCCACCCGCCTCGGCCTCCCAAATTGCTGGAATTACAAGTGTGAGCCACCGCACCTGGCCTCTATATTCTTTGGTAGTTTGTGTCTTTTAAGGAATTAAAAGATAAAAGGAAGATAAGAAAATATATTAAGGAAGTTATTTCATCGATTTTTGGTTTGGTGTTTATTATTTTCTTTTTTCTGCTTGCTTTTTGTTTAATTTGTTCTTCTTTTTCTAGTTTCTTAACTCCAAGTCACTGAATTGAGATTTTTCTTTTTCAAATTGGCATTTTGTGCATTTTTTTTCTACATACATTTTTTGGTGTCATCCCACAAATTTTGACGTTTTCATTTTGATTCTGTTGAAAATACTTTCTGATTTCCCTCTTGATTTCTTCTTGGTCCTGGAATGTGCTATTTAGTTTACATATATTTAGGGATATTCCAGAGATCTTTCTGTGATTGTTACATATTTTAATTCTCATATGATCAAAGAATATACTTTGTATGAATTGCATTTTTTAAAAATTGGTTCAAGATTGTTTTATGGCCCAGAATATGGTATGTCTTGGTAAATGTTCAATGTGTTCTTTAAAAAATGTGTGTTCTGCCATTGCTGGCTGAAGAGTTATGAAATATCAGCTAGGTCAAGTAAGTCATTTGAGTTTTCAAGTCTTCTATATCCTTAGTGATTTTTCTATCCACTTCTATCATTTATGGAGAAAGATATATTGAAGTCTTTCAATCTAATTGTGAATTAGTCTGTTTTTCCTTGAAATTCTATTAATTCTTGCTTAATTTATTTTGAAGCTCTGCATAGACTTTTAATACTGTTAAGTCTTTCTTAACTTCTTTGTCATTATGAAATGGTCTTCATCCATGGTAGTATTCTTTGGTCAGAAATCTGCTTTGTCTGCCCAAGGGGTCTTTGGTCTGTATAAAATTAACCCATGAAGGAAAGAAAACTTGGAGAAATAATTTAAAATGATTGTTTTTTAAACATAAATCATTTTTAAACAATTGATTCCAGGTGATTGTTTAAATTTGTTCAGGCAGTGTTAAGACTTGTATCTTTTTTTTTTTTTGAGACAGAATTTCACTCTTATTGCCCAGGCTGGAGTGCAATGGCGCAATCTCGACTCACCGCAACCTCCGCCTCCCGGGCTCAAGTGATTCTCCTGCCTCAGCCTCCTGAGTGTCTGGGATTACAGACATGTGCCACCACGCCCGGCTAATTTTGTATTTTTAGTAGAGACGGGGTTTCTCCATGTTGGTCAGGCTGGTCTCACACTTCCAACCTCATGTGATCCACCCGCCTGGGCCTCTCAAAATGCTGGGATTACAGGTGGGAGCCACTGTGCCCGGCCATTGCATCAAATTTTTAGTAATAGATGATGTAGGAGAGTGCTAAAACTGTGAAGACTTAGAACATTTTAATATTTCTGAAAATTAACTTTTTTCAGTTTTGAAAATTGCAGCTTCCAAATGAACTGAATTTTTAAAAATAAAATTAGACTTAAATATATAAAGTTTAAAGATAAAACGTTTTATGATAAAATATGCCAGAAACAGACTTGCTTTGTGTATAAAAGGTAGGCTTGGCTGGGCATGGTGGCTCACAGGAGGCTGAGACAATCACTTGAGCTCAGGAGTTTGAGACTAGCCTGGGTAACATGGCGAAACCCCATCTCGACCAAAAATACAAAAATTAGCTGGGTGTGGTAGCATGTGTCTGTAGTCCCAGTTACTCAGGAGACTGAGGCAGGAGGATCCCTTGAGCCCAGGAGGTGGAGGTTGCTGTGAGTTGAGATCGTGCCATTTCCAGCCTGGGAGACAGAGTAAAACTCTGCTCCAAAAAAAGGTAAAGGCTTGCTATTTATGCCATTTCAAGGAATTAGTAAGAAAAATCGTAGATTAATGGGTAAAAGATATGAATAATTAATTCAATGGCGGTGCTTATCCAATCAACAAAAGACATAAAAATGATATCGAAGGAAGTGCAAATTTGTGGTATTAGTACAATATCCTTTCTCTATTGGGATAAAATTAACTGGACACAACTACTGTTGGCGGTGATGGGGAAAGGTTACTTTTATATGTTGCTTGTGGAACTGTGAATTGTCACTTCCTTTTTTGGGTAGTTAGTGCTTTGGTCTCATTCAGGGAGCTCCTGCTTTAAGCACCTCTTCATGCTTTGAGGCCATATTTGTTACTCAGACTTTACGACAGTGTCTCTGAGTTCTGCCCTGTTTCTGGTACCTGAGGAACTTCCTCTCATCCTTTTGGTATTTCTTTTGTATTTTTATTGTTTTGTTATGTTTTATTCAGCATTTCTACTTTCTGTTGCTTTGGGTGAGGTTTTCTATTGCACTTAAGTTCACCATAACGACTGGAGCACATCACATTTTTTTTTTATGACCAGACAAATTGTCTTGCAAATATTAGGGAGACTAGCAGATGTTATCAAATATAAAATAACTATTGGAATTAGCATCTATAAGCCCTTCTTGATCAGGGTATTTAACAGTCAATTATAGTTAACCAAGAAGTAAATGAAAATAACACTGGAATAGAAGAACTGTGACAGTGGGCTGGTGGTAATCATTGAATCCATGTAAGTATTGAACTAGAAGAGCAACTGAGGGAGTTAAGATTGCACAATAAAATGTTTTTCTGAAAGGTGTAGGAATAATTATTGAGTGCTAATCTTATTCTTCATTATATGGTGCCAGTACTTACTTTAAAGTTACTATGTGGTAAAACATTTTATATATATATATATTAAATATGTATAATATATATAATTTATGTATATAAATATATTTTATTCAATTATTTTATTAATTTTATTTTATATGTAAATATATATTTATATACGTAAATAAATACAAAATGTTTTACCCTATTTTTTATTAAAAAGTTTTTTCAATGATCCTTTTTTAGGTAGTTATATGTCTTGTGAAATAACATTTATCTGAACATTAGTAACTCCTTCACTGTCATTTTGCTCTCATTTTCCTGTCTTTATAGGAAGTAAAATAAAATGGAGTAATTTGCAATAAAGTATATAATAAATGGCATTAAAATAACCCCATTTTAAAATATTGAGGCATAATTTACATACATTAAAATGCATCATAGGTGTTCCGTTTGACAAAATGGATCACATTTTCTGTACTCCTGAAAGTTTCCTTGTGCTCCTTTCCAGTCAGTTCCCCTCTTCCCAGTAGCCACTTTGTGGTATAATCCCAGGTGTCCAGGTTAATGAAATTATTTCTAACTATGTTTTTAATACATTTACATTTTTCTTGCTAAATTATATACCAAAAAATGTCCGATAAATGTTAAATGTTTTAGGATGATGGCAGTTTGGGTAATTCATTACTTTCTTATTTATGCTTTTCTGTGTTGTGTGTTTATGTGTGTGTTTTTTTTTGTTTTTTGTTTTTTGTTTTTTGAGACAGGGTCTTGCTCTGTCCTGTATGTAGGTTGGAGTGCAGTGGCATAATCACAGCTCACTGCAGCCTCGACCTCCCAGCCTCCCAGGCTCAATAAATCTTACCACCTCAGCCTCCCAAGTAGCTGAGACTACAGGCACTTGCTATCACATCTGGCTAATTTTGTGTTTTTTTGTAGAGAAAGGTTTTGCCATGTTTCCCAGGCTGGTCTCTAGGACTCCTGGGCTCAAGCAATCTGCCAGCGTTAGCCTGCCAAAGTGCTGGGATTACAGGTGTGAGTAATCATGCCTGGCCTTTTCTATATTATTTGATTTTTTATTTTTGGTAGTAAGTCTTAGGTTAAAAAAATCAAAACCTAATTATTAATTAAATAAGAAAATAATATTTTTTAAAAAGGCAAATGCTTCAAAGCAAAACTGTCTTCCATCCTAGGAAAGGTATGTACCAGAAGAGAGCAGGTTCAAAGAGAAAAAGGGTGTGAAGTGTTTCTTACATTGGTGCTTGTCATAATTTTGAGAGATGATGATACCAGTCCCTGAAATAGAGTAAGGAAAATTGAAAAAAATAAGAGAAGAGCTTTGTAGTTATATGGAGTTGGTACCTTTCTGTTTGTTATTACATATGAAATACTGTAAATTTCTGGCACCACCAATCATAACATTTAAGTGTATTCCAGAGCTGAATATAAATTATTCTATTTTTCAAGTTAATATATAGTGTTGTCAGTATATGTTGAATGAAATTGCCCCTTAAGTTTTCATTTACATCTTATGTTTATCTGGTTTTACTAATTAATTTATTCTACATTTTTACTGAGTGTAGTCTCAGTAAAAACCCTAATGTGGGTAGGCACTGAAATTGTTACTTGAATAACACATCCCTGTTTGCATTGCGATATAAAGAAGGGGAACAGAGGTTCAAAAAACAGAGAAAGCAAATAGAAAATAAGTAAATGGGAGTCTTAAGCAACTATACTGTTAATGGGCTAAACACTTCAATTAAAAGTCAGAGATTATCAGAATGGATTAAAAAGCAAGACCCGTTTATAGGCTGTCAACATGAAATTTACTTAAAATGTAAAGGTGCAGGCTGGGCACGGTGGCTCATGCCTGTAATCGTAGCACTTTGGAAGGCTGAGGTGGGTGAATCACCTGAGGTCAGGAGTTCGAGACCAGCCTGGTCAATATGGCAAAACCCCATCTCTACTAAAAATAGAAAAAATCACCGGGCATGGTGGCGGGTGCCTGTAATCCTAGCTACTCGGGAGGCTGAAGCAGGATAACTGCTTGAACCCGAGGGGCGGAGGCTTCAGTGAGCCAAGATTGTGCCACTTTACTCCAGCCTTGGTGAAAGAGTGAAACTCTATCTTAAAAAAAAAGGAAAAAAGCCGGGCGCGGTGGCTCACGCCTGTAATCCCAGCACTTTGGGAGGCCGAGGCGGGCGGATCAC
>NW_012122598.1:5042792-5055439 GCF_000951035.1 Colobus angolensis palliatus
GATGGTCTCGATCTCCTGACCTCGTGATCCGCCCGTCTCGGCCTCCCAAAGTGCTGGGATTACAGGCTTGAGCCACCGCACCCGGCCTATATACTAGTTTTTTATATTGTAAGAAACAGATTGTCTTGTCAGTATTCTTCCTTTCATCTCTAGGGAAAAGGTAGAAGGGTATAGTGATTTTATGAGATTCGTGTTTTCTTCCTTTTTCAATCATTCAGATGCTTTTATTTGTTTTCTAGCAAATTCAGCAAAATTCAAGGTAAATTATCCTTCATCTCATCCCTTTTCTTTAACCTCACAGAGCTCAGGTAGGATCGAATGTCTGATGCATTTAGTCCAGTTGTCCTCAACCAGGGGTGGTTTTGGCCCCCTAGAGGGCATTTGGCAAGATGTCTAGAGAGTTTTTAAATTGATACATAATATTTACCCACATTTATGGGGCATATTTGATATTTTGATACATACATACAATGCGTAATTGGTATTCCGTTACCTCAAACATTTATCATTTCTTTGTATTGGTAACATTCCACATCTTTTAGCTGTTCTGAAATATACTTTCTGTGGGTGCTTCCTAAGCACCCTTACTTATAACCTTATAACCACAGGACATTTGTCAACCTCATAAATTTACACTGATATAATACTTTTGTCTAAACTACCTTCCATGTTTTATAAAAATGTTTTCTTAATAGCATTTTTAACCTCTTTAATACTGGATCCAGTCTAGAAGCAGGTATTAAATTTGGTTGTCATGTGTTTTTAGCCTTCTGTCATCTGTAGTGTTTCCACAGCCTTGTAAAACTGTAGTACACTATCCCAACCAGACTATTCACACTGTTACAGTCTAGATACAGAATGGTTTCATGATAAGGTAGTGAAACATTTTAAGATATATTCCCCCTGGATTTGGCATTCATTGATTACTATTTTCCTTGCTCATTCTTTACCATGGTTACTTTGCAACTCTAGTACCCCTGCTAGATTTACTAGTCAGGCCTTAGCCAAATACTGTAAGCACAAGACCTCCCTTCTCCCTTATTTGTTTATTACCACGAGGGACTCATATTCTTACCCCCCTTTTTTTTTTGAGATGGAGTTCGCTCGTTTCCCAGACTGGAATGAAATGGCATGATCTTGGGTCACTGCAACCTCAGCCTCCCTGGTTCAAGTGATTTTCCTGCCTCAGCCTCCCGAGTAGCTGGGATTATAGGCATGCACCACCATGGCTAATTTTGTACTTTTAGTAGAGACGGGATTTCTCCATGTTGGTCAGGCTGGTCTTGTAGGAGAAATAGACTTCACTAAAATACTACAGCCAATTAGTAAAAATAAGACAGTAAATAGTTAACACTTTGTCCTGGAGTGATGGTAGCCAGTATCGCTACCATATATTACTGACAATGTTTAATTTTCAACAACAAAAATAATTGAGACATAAAGAGAAGTAAGAAAACATGACCTTATGGGGAAGAAGACTGGCAAAACATTCTCACCTTTGAAGGCCTAAGATGTGTTACTAAGCAGACAGATATTTCAAATTGGCCATTATAAATATCTTAAAAGAACTAGAGGACACCATACCTCAGGAGGCAATGATATAATTACAAGAATTTTGCGTCTAGAAAATATAAATAAATAGGTAAGAATTATAGAAAAGAACCATATGGAAATCTGGAGTTGTAAAGTATAATAACAAAAATTACAATTCATTAGAGAGGCTTAACACTAGATTTTAACTGGTAGAATGAATGATCATTGAATTTGAAGATAGATTGATAGAAATCATCCAGTTTAAAAAATACAGAATAAAGAAGTAAGTAAAATGCAGTTTCAGAGAAATGCCAGAAGCCATTGAGAATACCAACATATGTGCAATGGTAGTGCCAGAACATGAGGATAACAAGCTGAGAGAAAAAGTATTTAAAGAAGTAATACCTGAAATTTTTCTATATTATGAAAAAAATTAAACATCCAAGAAGTGTAAAGAATTCCAAGTATAATAATTGCAAATTTATTTCCCCTTAGACACATCACAGTAAAATTATGAAAGTAAAAAAAAATCTTGGAAGCATGAAGAGAATAATGGCTGATGTACAAGGAAACTCTAATAATACAGTAAAAATCAAGGCCACAGTGGAGGTATATGACATATTAATAGTGTAGAAGAAGTAAATTCAAAATTTTACCTGAAGCACGACTGACATTCTTAAATCAAGGTAAAGATATTGCTAGATAAACAAAAACTGGGAATGTGTTCTTAGCAAACCCACCTTGTAAGAAAAGCTAATTTTTGAGAATGAAGAATACTGACCCTAAACTGTAATTGAAATTCCTATGAAAAATCAGAGTGCCAGTCATAATTATGTAATAATTATAGAAGCTAGTATAAATGCATATTTTTTATGTATTAGCTGGCATATATGCCTATACACTATATACTTATATATGTGTATTCTATGCAGTATTTCAATATTTGTGTTTGTGAGCTTACAACATGGAGAAATGAGATCTATTTAATAATATCACAAAGGATGTGGTTGAGAACAAAACTGTTGTAATAAGGAAATGATTCTTTTTTTTTTTTGAGACAGAGTTTCGCTCTTATTGCCCGGGCTGGAATGCAATGGCACGATCTCGGCTCACTGCAACCTCCACCTCTCAGGTTCAAGCGATTCTCCTGCCTCAGCCTCCCGAGTAGCTGGGATTACAGGCATGAGCCACCATGCCTGGCTAATTTTTTGTCTTTTTAGTAGAGACGGGGTTTCTTCATGTTGGTCAGGCTGGTCTCGAACTCCCGACCTCAAGCAATCCGCCCACCTCGGCCTCCCAAAGTGCTGGGATTACAGGCGTGAGCCACCGCACCTGGCCAGGAAATAATTCTTGATGGTAACTCAGATCCACAGGGTTAATATAAAAGAACCAGAAATAATAAGAAGGATAATAAAATGCCAAAAAAAAAAAATTCTTACGATTCTCCTCTGACCTGATTATATAAAATTATATAACTGAGTATATAATTTTGAGGATTTTATTGTATTATAATAATGGTTCAAAAGGGAGGAGAAGTTATAGAGATATATAGAGGTAATATTTCTTTTTTTTTTTTGAGACGGAGTCTTTCTCTGTTTTCCAGGCTGGGGTGCAGTGGCGTGATCTCAGCTCACTGCAATCTCCACCTCCCGGGTTCAAGCGAGTCTCCTGTCTCAGCCTCCTGAGTAGCTGAAATTACAGGCATGCGCCACCAGGCCCAGCTAATTTTTGTATTTTTAACAGAAACAGGGTTTCACCCTTTTGGCCAGGCTGGTCTCGAACTCCTGACCTCAAGTGATCCACCTGCCTCAGCCTCCCAAAGTGCTGGGATTACAGGCGTGAGCCACCGTGCCCAGCCCATATAGATGTAGTATTTCTATATTATATTTATGTTAGTATAAATATGAAGTACAGTCCTTTAGGATGTGTAAGAAAAGTCCTAGAGAGATGTCAGCAACATGATAGAATTGGAGGTGCCTGTTTTGTCCCTCCTTTCATGGATACACCAAGTAAGTACATACATGTGGATCAGTTCTATCCAAGAGAAAGCCAAAATGTAGTTGAAAGATGCTCATACACTGGATGATTGAGAAAATATCTACAACAAAATGTGAAGGATAAACTGAGGTATACTCATGGTTAAACCTCACCTTGAACACAGGCTGTACAATTTGGAAAGAATCCTTAACTCCCACCCTCTTCCTGAGGGGTGATGGGTTGATAGCACACATACAGTGTCCCAGTTCTTACATTCTCTACCAGAGGGCTTGGCCCTTAAATCACGTTACATGAGGAGCACAAGGACTTGGCACTAGAGTATTTCCTTGAAGAACAGTAGAATGGGTTGGGGGTTGAACTGCAGGAGCACTGCCAACAGCTGTATCTCCTGGGATCAGCATACCCTCTAGCTTCTCACTGGAAACAGTCTGGCTGCACATTTCTAGCAGCAGCTTGTTTTTGTGTCTTCTATCATGCTTGCACCTAGGAGCCTGTGTAGGAAATGAAGAATAAACCTCCTCAAGCGTTAATGGGAGGGATGGCACTCCCTACATCTTCCCTGGATTGCTCTAGTGATTAATCCTGGTCTGTAGTTTCAGGAAGCCTTAAAGGGAGACGAATGTTCTTTGCAATTTATTCTTCAGATTGCTCCAGCAATAAGTCCAGGCTTCCAAATCCTTACTGGCGGGAGGTTATGTGACTTCACTGTGCCTGATTGTGAGGTTGGGTACTTCCCATGCTTCCCTACCTGGCTTACTCTGGTGATAAATTCGTTTCTGCAGATTTTCCCTGGGAGTAATTTGTACACATAACTGACTGCGCCATATTTTACATCTCTCATTCAAAGTACTGTCTCCTATATCACCCAGCTCTGGGAGTTGAAAGAGCTCTTCATTCCTAAATCTCCTGTACCACTGAGAATAGGTAGTCCTCTTCTCTCTTCTCCTCTCCTCTCCTCTCCCCTCCCCTCTTCCTTTCCTTTTTCCTTTTCCTTTTCTTTTTGACAGAGTTTCACCGCAGTCTCGGCTCACTGCAACCTCCGCCTCCCTGATTCAAGCGATTCTCCTGCCTCAGCCTCCTGAATAGCTGGGATTACAGGCATGCACCACCATTTTGTATTTTTACTAGAGACAGGATTTCTCCATGTTGGTCAGGCTGGTATCGAACTCCCAACCTCAGGTGATCCGCCCGCCCCAGCCTCCCAAAGTGCTGAGATTACAGGCATGAGCCACCGTGCCCGGTGAGAATAGGTCATTTTCAAACTTGGAAACATTCAGAAGTTATCTCCTCAGTTTCACATTGAGTAGTCTCAAAGAGATTATAGGCGTCTACCACAAATTCTCTACTTGGTGTGGTGCAAAATCAGTATGACGTAAACTTTGTCTCTCAGTTTCTTCAAAGGAAAGAAGGAACTGGAACACGTATATAACACTAACCCTTCCAGCTGCATTCTGAGGGACCAGTACCTGTCTCAAGGCAAAATTATGACTTAGTTCATCCTCACCTCTGGAGGCCAGTACTAGATCTTTCACTGGGTTGTTTGGGGAGAAATATCTCCTACCCAAGGCCAGTTTAACAAGACTGGTAGAGGAGGTTATCTTATCTAATTCACAGAAATCAACACATTGAGTCAAGAAAAATGAAACAGGGAAACAGATTCTAAATAAAAGAAGATAAGTCTTCAGAAACCAACCCTAATGAAATGAAGATATGTGATTAACCTGACAGGAAATTAAAAAGAGCAATCATGAAGAGGCTCACTTAGGTCATGGGAGCAGTGCATGAACAAACTGAGAATTTTCATAAAGAAATAAAAGATACCAAAAAGTGTAAAGTTGAAGAACACAATAACTGGACTTAAAAATTTAACAGATGTGTCCAACAGCTGAATAGATGAAGCAGAAGAAAGCACTATCAAGCTTGTAGATAGGCCTTTGGAAATCATGTAATCTGAGGAGAAAAAAGAAAAAAGATTGAAGATAGTTTAAGAGACTTTTGAGACATCCTCAAAGGGGAATAATTTATACATTACCAGATGGAGAAGATAGAGGGAAAAGGACAGAAAACATATTTGAAGAAATAATGTCAGAAAACCTCATAATTCTGGGGAAGGAAATAGAAATTTAGATCCAGGAATTTCAAACATCAGGTAGGATGAATCCAAGGAGACTCACACCAAAACATATTGTAATTAAATAATCAAAGGTAAAAGACAAAGATTCTTCAAAGCAGCAAGGGAATAGTCTCTTCTTACATACAAAATGATCCACAGAAGACTATCAGCAGACTTCACTAGAAAACTTTCACGCCAGAAGGCAGTCATGATATATAGAAAAAGCTGAAAGGAAAACACTGCCATCCAGGAATACTATTTCCAGCTATTCTGTGTTTCAAAAATTAAGGAAAAACATAAAGTTCTCAAACCAAAGATACAGGAATTTACCACCACTAGACCTGTATGGGAAGAATCGCTAAAGGGAGTCCTTCAAGCTGTAGTAAGAGTGCTAATTAGAAACATGAAAACATGTGAGTATAAAACTCCCTGATAAAAATAAGTACATAGTTGGCTGGGTGTGGTGGCTCACGCCTGTAATCCTAGCAGTTTGGAAGGCCGAGGCAGGCACATCACCTGAGGTCAGGAGTTCGAGACCAGCCTGGCCAACATGGCATAACATCATCTTTACTAAAAATACAAAAATTAGTCAGGCGTGGTGGTATGTGCCTGTAATCTCAGCTACTCTGGAGGCCAAGGCAGGAGAATCGCTTGAACCTGGGAGGCGGAGGTTGCAGTGAGCCGAGATGGCACCACTGCACTCCAGCCTGGCTGACAGAGTGAGACTCCGTCTCAAAACAAAACAAAAAAAGTACACAGTCAAACTGAGAATATGCTAATACTGTAATGGTGTTGTGAAAACAAATTATGTATTTATCATAAAAGTTAAAAGACAAAACTTGTAGCAACAATAATTTATTAAATTATACAAATTATAAAATGATATAAATTGTGTCATCAGGAACACAATGTGGGGCTGTGGAAGTAAAAGCATAGCATTTGAGTAATTGATCTAATTTTAGTTTTATTAATTTAAAATAGTCTCATAAGTGTAAGAGACTTTGTGTAAGGTTCATGGTAACCACAACGTTTGCAAAAACCCTTAGTAGATATGCAAAATACAAAACGAAAGGGTTGAAAGCATACCACTTCAGAAAAACATTGAATCACGTAAAAAAACAGCAAGAGAGGAAGAGAAAAGCAAAGAATTAGTAATCAACCAGAAAACAAATTGCAAAATGATAGCAGAAATTCTTTACCTGTCAATAAGTGCTTTGAATGTAAATAGATTAAATTATCTAATCAAAGTAAATAAAGTGGATGAATGGATTTTGAAAAGTCCCATCTATATGTTGCCTACAAGACAGTTCATTTTTCAGGACACATATAAATTGAAAGTGAAAGGATGGACAAAGATATGCCATGTAAATGGAAACCAACAGAGAGCAGAGGCAGATATCTTAATATTTACATCAGATGAAATGAATTAAGGTAAAAAATTTTAAGCAGAGACAGGGTCATTATATAATGATAAAGTAGTCTGTTCATGGGATATAAAAGTCATAAATGTATATACACTCAACATTACAGTACCTAAATACATAAAGCCAATATTAAAAGCTTTGAAGGAAAATGTAAAATGTAATACAATAATTGAGGGGACTTCAGCACACCTCTTTAAGCAATGGTGAGATCATTCAGACAGAACATCAATAAGGAGACATCAGACTTAAGCCACAATTGAAAACCAAAGTTGTCCATATGGACCTAAAAGACTTTTATGCAGTCTTCCGTTCAACAGCAATGGAATACACATTTTTCAAAAGCGCACACAAAATATTCTCCAGAGTAAATCACATGTTAGGTCACAAAACAAGTCTTAAGAAATTTTAAAAGATTGAAGTCGTATTGAATATCTTTTCTGAACATAATGGTATGAAACTAGAAATCAATTATAGGAGGAATTTTAGAATATTCACAAGCACATGGAAATTAAATAACATATTATCAATCAGTGGTTCAAAGAAGAAATTAAAAGTTATTTTCAGAAAAACAAAAATGGAAACACAAAATACCAAAAATTATGCAAGAAAAGCAATTCTAAGAGGGAATTTTTTGCAATAAATGTCTACAAGTACAAAGAAGAAATAGTTCAAACAATTTAATAGTATACCTAAGAGAACTAAAAGAAGAACATAACAAATATTATAGTATAAATAAGTGAGACTAGAAAAATAATAGAAAATACCAACAAAACTGAGGGAATATTTTGATAAACTAAAAAATAAAATTAAGCAATAAACAATAAAGTAAAAAAATAAAAAGACTGTCCAATAGTAAGAAGGCTGAATCAATAATTAAAAGTTTCTCATAAAAGAAAACCAGAAACTTACAGATTCCCTTCTGAATTCTACCAGACATTTAACCCTTTTCCTGTTTGCCGCAAACTCGCTGGTGGCCCTTGTGGCTGCAGCATTTACCCTGAGATAACTTTGCTACGAAATATCTTGCTTTCATTATTTTCGTATTGCTCTAGTATATTGACTTTGGAAGCAAAACACATCTTTCTATTTATAGCATTCTGTCTTTAGTAGTGGTGTTTCCATTTACAAAGTATAGTAATTCTCAATCACTGAAAATGTCAAATTCTAGAAAAATGATTTTTTTTTTTTTTTTTTTTTGAGATGGAGTCTCGCTCTGTCGCCCAGGCTGGAGTGCAGTGGCCGGATCTCAGCTCACTGCAAGCTCTGCCTCCCAGGGTTACGCCATTCTCCTGTCTCAGCCTCCCGAGTAGCTGGGACTACAGGCGCCCACCACCTCGCCCGGCTAGTTTTTTGTATTTTTTTAGTAGAGACGGGGTTTCAGCATGTTAGCCAGGATGGTCTCGATCTCCTGACCTCGTGATCTGCCCGTCTCGGCCTCCCAAAGTGCTGGGATTACAGGCTTGAGCCACCGCGCCCGGCCTATGTATGATGTTAACATCATTCTTCAACAGTTGTTATCCAAAGATGCATTGATTTTCTTCAGAAATAGACAATTCAGATGATTCTGTTAGTTGTTTAGAAATAACTCCAAGAACAGTTTTTGCATTTTATTTTCACATTGAAAATCAGTCAGATTTGCCTCAGCCTCAAAGAGCATGTTTATGTAAAATTAAGTAAGCACTGGCAGCGATCGCTCTTTTTTTTTTTCCTAAATGGGAAAAGAGTTAAAGGAAAGCTAATACAAATCCTTTTCATACTCTTAAAAGTTGAAGAGGAGGGAATAAGTTCCAGTCACACTTTATGAGGCCAGTGTTAACCTGATACCAACCAAAGTCAGATGAAGATACTAAAAGAATACAAATTACAGGCCAATATCCCTGATGAACATAGATGCAGAAACCCCCAACAAAATACCAGCAAACTGAATTCAGCAACAAATTTAAAGTATCATTTTCCCATGATCATGTGGGGAGAGATAACCTTTTGCATTTAAGGATGGTTAAACATACATAAATCAATAAATTTGATATATCACATTACAATGAACATCAAAAACTACATGTCTCAATACTTCCAGAAAAAGAATTGACAATATTTAACAACTTAAAAAAAAATTTTTTTTGGAGACAGAGTCTTGCTCTGTCACCCATGCTGGAGTGCAGTGGCGCTATCTTGGCTCACCGCAACCTCTGCCTCCCAGGTTCTGCCTCAGCCTCCCCAGCAGCTGGGATTACAGGCACCTGCCACGATGCCCAGCTAACTTTTGTATTTTTAGTTGAGACAGGGTTTCCCCATGTTGGCTAGGCTGATCTTGAACCCCTAACCTCAGGTGATTCACCCTCCTCGACCTCCCAAAGTGCTGGGATTACAGGCGTGAGCCACTGTGCCTGGCCCAATACTTAACATCTTTGCATGATAAAGCCTGAACAAGTTAGGTATAAAAGGAAGATGTCTCAACACATTAAAGGCCATAATATGACAGGCCCAGAGGCTGAAATCTTAACACTGAAGAGTTGAAGGCTTTTTCTCTAAGATCAGGAACAAGAAAGACATGGATGCCAGTTTTTTTCCTTCTATTCAGTGTTGTACTGGAAGTCATAGCAAGAGCATTTAGGCAAGAGAAATAAAAGACCTCTAAGTAGGAAAAGAAGAAAAAACCTTGTCTCTCCTGATTATCTTACAGCTAGAAAATGTTAAAGACTCCGTTAAAAAAAAAAAAAACTATAGAACTAATAAAATGAATTCCATAAAGTACTATGTACAAAATCGACAATTAAGTCTGTAGCATTTCTTTACACTAACAACAGGCTATTTCAAAAAAGTAATCAAGAAGCTAATGACATTTACACTATTTACTAGGTAAACAAACTTATGAATGAATTTAACCAAGTGTGTTAAAGATCTGTATACTGAAAACATTGATGAAACGAACTGAAGATTACAAAAATAGAAATTTTTCTTTGTACATGGATTGGGAAATTTATATTGTTATAATTTTCATACTGCCAAAAGAAACATATAGATTCTGTGTAATCAGTATTTCAATGTCTATTTTTATTTTTTTACAGAAATACTAAAAAATTCTAAAACTTGTATGGAACTACAAAAGACATTAAATAAAGTAATTTTGAGCAACAAGGACACAGCTGGAGGCATCACTCTACCTGATTTTGTAATCCATTATCAAAAAACTATGGTACCAGCATAAAAACAGATTCACTGACTAGTGGAACAGGATAGCCCAGACATAACTCATGCATTTTCATACCATTGATTTTTGACAAAAGTGGCACAAAGAATGGGGAGAGGATAGATAGATAGATAGATAGATAGATAAATTGTTTTGAGATATCTGTATATCTGTATGTTTGAAATTGGACCCTTTTCTCATAGCATATGGAAAAATCAACTCAAAATGGATTAAAGCCTGACATGTTGCCTTTGAAACTGTAAAACTACTAGTAGAAAATATAGGGGAAAAGCTCTGTGATGTTGTTCTGGGCAATGGTTTCTTGGATACATCCTTAAAAGCATGGATAGCAAAAACAGCCAGACAATTTGAGTTGCATCAAACTAAAAAGCATCTGCACTGCAAAGGGTACAGTTAACAGAGTGAAGACACGGGTTTTGAGAAACCATTTTCAAATCATATGTCTGATAAGGGGCTAATATCCAATATATATAAGAAACCCAAGCTCAATAGCAAGAAACCAACTATCTTTAGAAAAGGACCTCAGCTTACATTTTTCAGAGGAAGACATGAGTGGCCGATCGATACGTGAAAAAAATGCTCAACATCTCTAATCATTAGTGAGTTGCAAATCAAAACTGCAAGATATTACCTTACACCTTTTAGAATGGCTACGGTTTAATGAAATTAGAAATAACACAGAGATAGGAACTATACATACTTGTGCAAATTTAAAAAGTGTTATGCTGAGTGTGGTGGCTCACACCTGTAATCCCAGCACTTTGGGAGGCCAAGGAGGGTGGATCACTTGAAGTTAAGAGTTCAAGACCAGCCTGGCCAACATGGTGAAACCCTGTCTCTACTAAAAATACAGAAAATTAGCAAGGCATGGTGGTGTGTGCATGTAGTCCCAGCTACTCCAGTGGCTGAGGCACGAGAATCACTTGAGCATAGAAGGCGAGTGGCAGTGAGCTGAGATCGCACTGCTGCACTCCAGCCTGGACGACAGGAAGACTCTGTCAAAAAAAAAAAAAAAAAAGTGATATAACCAGCAAGTCACAGGAGCATTTATAAGGAAATCAGAAAATACTTTGAGGTGAATGAAAACAGAAACAACATATCAAATTCTGTGAGATGTGTAAAGCAGTGCTTACAGTGAAATTAATAGCTGTGAACATTGTAATGAGAAGTACTTCAAATTCTAACCTAACTTTCCAACTTTAGAAAATAGAGTTAAAAAAGAGCAAATTAAAGCAGAAAGGACACAAAGTTTAGTGTGTCAATAGAGAATTAAAAATAATTGAGAAACACAGCTAACATTTGATTATTTGGGAAGGTGAAAATATTAGGAAAAGTACATTGCGTTGACTTATTTATAAAATAAAGCCTTACAAAAATGAGAAATGTAAAAAGTGATGTTCCTAATGACCTTACGCCATACAAGGGATTAATATTTTAACAAGTATCTTTGTGGAAATAGACAAATTCCTAGAAAGACAACTGACTACTACAACTCATTCAAGAACAAAGTGAAGACAATAAATTGGTAATTTAAAAGCTCTCACCCCTGCCCCGACACGCACGTAAATCCCCAGTTCAGATTAATTCTTTTGTATATTTTACCAAACACATGAAAATTACCAATTCGATAAAAACGTTTTAAAAACTTGGAAGAACATGTAATATTTTTTACTGGTTCTATGATGGTATTGTTATCTAGATACCAAAGTGAAACATATCATATGCAGGGAAAACTGTGATAATATCGCTTATGAGTGGATCTGCAAAATTTTCTAGTAAATTTTGGCAAACCAAATACAGTAACATATAAATAGGAATATACACCAGTACCCAGTACAGTGTATCCCTGGAATGCAACGTTATTTCATCAGCTGGAAATGAATAGTGCAACAGACTGAAGGAAGAAAACAACGTGGTCATCTCAATAGATTGTGGATGGCTGGGAGTGGAGGCTCACGCCTGTAATCCTAACACTCCCACCAACAGTGTATAAGTGTTCCTTTTTCTCTGTAACCTCACCAGAATCTGTTTTTTTTGTTTGTTTGTTTTTGACTTTATAATAATAGCCATGGGCTGGGCACAGTGACTCACGCCTGTAATCCTAGCGCTTTGGGAGGCTGAGGTGGGCAGATCAGTTGAGGTCAGGAGTTCGAGACCAGCCTGACCAACATGGTGAAACCCCATCTCTACTAAAAATACAAAAATTACGTGGGCATGGTGGGAGGCGCTTGTAATTCCAGCTACTCGGGAGGCTGAGGCAGTAGAATCACTTGAACCCAGGAGGTGGAGGTTGCAGTGAACGGAGATTGTGCCACTGCCCTACAGCCTGGCTGACACAGCAAGACTATGTTTAAAAAAAAAAAAAAAG
>NW_012122598.1:5055489-5056885 GCF_000951035.1 Colobus angolensis palliatus
TCAGTGAGATCTTTTAGGATGTGAGTGTTAGTACTAAGCCCAGTCCCCCGACAATGACAAGTCATGGAATGATAAGGAACCAGTTCCTGAGAGGGAGGAGCCAGTGTGGTAGGAAGAGATCCAGGAAAATATGGCCAGGTGCGGTGGCTCATGCCTATAATCCCAGCACCTTGAGAAGCAGAGGCAGGCGGATCACTTGAGGCCAGGAGGTGAAGACTAGTCTGGCCAACGTGAAACCCCATCTCTACTAAAAATACAAAAATTAGTGGGGCGTGGTGTTGCACGGCTGTAATCCCAGTTATTCAGGAAGGTGAGGCAGGAGAATCACTTGAACCTGGGAGGTGGAGGTTTCAGTGAGCTGAGATCACACCACTGCACTCCAGCCTGGGTGACACAGCAAGACTATGTTTAAAAAAAAAAAAAAAGAAAAAGAAAAAAAATAGATTGTGGAAAAGTATTTGGTAAACTAAGAAGTAAACCACAACCTCGTAGAGGGCATATTTTAAAAATTGACAACTAGAACTTGGTGCCATGGCTTTAATCCCAGCACTTGGGGAAGCCAAAGCAGGAGGATTACTTGACGCCAGAAGTCTGAGATCAGCCTAGGCAATATAAGGATACTCTGTATCTTAAAAAATAAAAGTAAAAAAATCCAGATGTGGTGACACATGCCTGTAGGCCTAGCTACTTGGGAAGCTGAGGTTCGTGGTTACAATGAGCTATGATCATGCCACTTTACTCCTGACTGAGCAACAGAGTGAGACCTTGTCTCTAAAAAGAAAAAAAAAAAAATCCTCAAAACCAATGTTACACTTAATATTAAGAATGCTTTCTCTGTAAGATGAGGAGCAAGGACAGGATAAAACAGTCTTTCCAGTTCTGTTCAACAGTGTACTGGAGGTTCTGTGACATTAATTGCATTGCATATGGAAAGAAGGAAAAATTTTTAAATAGGAAGCAGCAAAACCTTTTGCAGATGACATTTTTGTACATACACAACCCTAGTGGATCCAATAAATTTGAATTCCAATACATGATCACCTCAGCAAGTTTTTGTGATTTAAGATTACAATCCAAAAATTAGTTGTATTTCTATATATTATTAAAGAAGTCAAAAGTCAAATCATTGAAACATTTTTATTTACAATATTATTAAGGCAGAATAGTCTGGGATAAAGTGAAATTCAGCATGAACTGTGAATACCACAAAATAGTTGTCAGAGGAATGGAGGGATATCTAAGTATGTGGAAAGACATATCATATTTGTGGATTAGAAGACTTAAGCGTCACTAGGTGCGGTGGCTCACGTCTGTAATCCCAGCACTTTGGGAGGCTGAGGCAGGCGGAACACAAGGTCGGGAGTTCAATACCAGCCTGGCCAATATGGCGAAACCC
>NW_012122598.1:5057620-5066757 GCF_000951035.1 Colobus angolensis palliatus
GCGATCTCGGCTCACTGCAACCTCTACCTCCCAGGTTCCAGTGATTCTCCTGCCTCAGCCTCCCAAGTAGCTGGGATTACAGGCGCCCACCACCATGCCCAGCTAATTTTTTTTTGTTCTTTTTTGTATTTTTATAGAGAGGGGTTTCTCCATGTTGGCCAAGCTGGTCTCGAGCACCTGACCTCGGGTGATCCACCTTCCTCAGCCTCCCAAAGTGCTGGAATTACAGGTGTGAGCCACCACACCTGGCCTACAGCAGATTTATTTCAGTAGCTGAAATAGTTAAAATAATGATTCCAAAGGCTGAGAAGCATGCAGAAAAAATTGAATCTTTATTGCTGAAGGGAATATAAAACTGTATACCACATTGGAAAATAATTTGGCAATTTCTTTTAAAACCAAACACACACATACAGTTAGGCTTAGCAATTACTGTCATGGGCTATTTCATAGAACTGAAAATTTATGTGTAGACCAAACCTGCACTTGACTGTTCACAGAAATTTTTATTTGTAATAGTCAGAACCTGGAAACAACTCACATGTTATTCACCAGGTAAACAGTTAAAGAAGTCTGTTACTTCCATATTGTGTAATACAACTCAAAAGGAATAAACTATTACTATACAAATAATTCTTAGATGATTCTCAATTCTGAAGGAAAAACCCATTTCATGTTGTAATATAATGCTTATTTTTATGTATCTTAATGTGATGAAATTAAATAGTTTAGAGAACACTGTTCATAGTCATCTGTTAGGGATGGTGGAAGTTAAGGTCATATGTGATTATAAGACTAGTGGAAGGGGTACATTTTTAATGATGGATTAATTCTGCATTCTGATTCATGCAGTGGTTACAACAATGTATACATGTGATAAAATGTCATGTAAACATGCACATTTCACCAGTGTCAGTATGCTGGTTGTGATATTGTACAATGTTAATGGAAAATATCACCACTGGGGAAAATTGGGTGAGTGGTATGTGTAAACGGTACTGTATTTGCAGCATTTTGTGAATTTTTATTTTAACATAATATGGAAATATGTAAAGCACCTAGAAAAATGGTTTTAATACAGGAGGGTAACAACTTATAAGCAAGAGATAGAAAAATGATAATGTGAACACAGCAAAGGAAGGGTGGAACAGAGAAATAAAGGACAGGGAAAATTATCTGGGATGATTCCTAAATTCCAATATTTGGATGGAACTATACAGAATTTTAATATATCTGGAAAATAAACTGAAAATATTAACGAATCCACAAATATTGAAGACTTCACCTTTTTTCTCTCATTCGTTAAAACGAGTGAAATGTTATAGGGAGTTCTTCAAATTGAAAGAAGCAGCTCATGCATAACACAAAACCATGAATGTATAAAACTCGCTAGTAAAAGGTAAGTAAAAACTCAAATTCACAGTACTGATACACTGTAATGGTGGTGTACAATAACGTGTATCTTTATTGTTAACGTTAATACACAAAACTTTTTTATGAGATGGCTGTTGCTGTGTTGCTCAGACTGGTCTGAAACTTCTGGGCTCAAGCAGTTTTCCCTCCTCAGCCTTCTGATTCGATGGTATTATGGGCACCTGCCATGATGTCCATCTACAAAAGTATTAATAATTACAACAATTCGTTTAGCCATATGTGATATAAATATATGTAAGGTGTGTCATCAAGAACATAATGGGTCACCAAAATCTCAGAGTAAAAACACTCTGGTTTTACTCACCCCTGTAGAACCTCAGTAATATATCACTTGTAATATATCACAAGTTATATCCCAGAACTGAAATCTGAGGCTGAGACATTTCCTTAGACTACAGAGAGGTGAAAAACTTGGAGCAGATGATAAAAGGCTTCTTCTGTATTTATGAGACTCCTATGTGTCTGCCATAATGTGTGGAAAATTTTATCGACATTCACCAATTCAACATGGGATAAATGTGAGATTTTGGCACAGACAGCTTCTTCACCATCTTGGTTTCTCTTGTTGAAAAGCTATTTGTAGCTTAACACATGGGAAGTATTGTGTGTGCCTGTAGAAAGAAAATCCCATGATGGCAGTGAAAGACAATTGGGCCAGTTGAGATTCACAACTCCAGCCTGAAAAATAATTATCTTTACGTCAAACAACGTAGTTGCCAAGTCAGAGTGGCTGTTCAGCAGCACTATAATGTATTAGGCAGAGTTCATAGTTATTTGCACAAATGCCTATGCAACCTTCCTGCACGGCCAGAGGATTGACTTTGGGATCCCTATATGGGATGGGCAATGCTCCAAATGTTTGTGAGAACTGAGTCAAATCTAAAACAGGCAGCACTCACAGATTAAGTAGTCTTGACAGGGAACGGAACTACAAGTAATATCTAAGAAAACATACTCTAGGAAGACCAAAAGAAGCTAGAGAGCTGAGACTGCAATAAATATATAATTGTTCAATGTCAAACTATAGGCATACGTCTACAAGAAACAGCAGCAAGCCAATAACCATGACTACCCTGAACAGAGAAAGCATGGAGCCAGTTGCCAACCCTAATGAGATGGTAATGTTTGAACTCTCGAATCGAGAATTCATAAATGCAATTTTAAGGAAATGTAGCAAAACCCAAGATAATGCAGAAAAGAAATCCAAGAATTTATTAGAAACTTGATGAAGAGAGTGAAATAATAAAGTATACCAAATATTGCAAGTGAGAAATAATTGTTTCAACTGAAATAATTATTAGAGGATGTCAATAGCAGAATGGATCAAGCATAAAAAAGTAGTCATCTTAAAGATAGGGTATTGGAGAATCTGTAGAGATTAAAAAAATAGAGTGAAAAGGTCTAGAGAATATCTACAGGCTATAGAGAATAACGTCCAAACAGCAAATTAAATAATCATTGTTGGTCAAGTGGTAGTTTTGGAATTTCCAGGGCAGTAAAGCCCTGGAAATAACAGAATACATTCCAAATGTAGAGGAAAGTACTACTATTCAGGTACAACAGTGTTAAAGACCAAATAGATTCAGTTTAAATAAGAATACCCCAAGGTGTATATATAATCTCATAAACATACTACAAAGGGAAGGGACACTGAAAACAGCAAGAGGAAAGCAAATAACATTATATACTTCCAATTTGTTTGTTAACAGACTTCTGATCAGAAATTGTACATACCAGGAGGGAGTGAAGTGACGTAAAATGCTAAAGGAAAAAAGTTAACCAACAATACTATAACCACAGAAGATTTCCTTGAAAGACTGAGAGATAACATCGTTTACAGAAAGAAAAGAGAACATGGTGAGAATTCATCACTAGACTGTCATTCAAGATATGTTAAGTTCTGGCCGGGCGCGGTGGCTCAAGCCTGTGATCCCAGCGCTTTGGGAGGCTGAGACGGGCGGATCACGAGGTCAGGAGATGGAGACCATCCTGGCTAACACGGTGAAACCCCGTCTCTACTAAAACATACAAAAAACTAGCCGGGCGAGGTGGCGGGCACCTGTAGTCCCAGCTACTCGGGAGGCTGAGGCAGGAGAATGGCTTAAACCCGGGAGGCGGAGCTTGCAGGAAGCTGAGATCCGGCCACTGCACTGCAGCCTCGGCAACAGAGCCAGACTCCTTCGGAAAAAAAAAAAAATTCTAACTTCTTTATCCTGAAGAAAAATGTGCTAATGTCCAAAGAGAAAGTTTGACATTACAGACCTCAGTGGCCAATGCAAAAGGATAGGCAAATTCAGAATAAATTAATACTCTCTTATTTAAGCTTCATATCCATAATACAAGGAGTAAGATGCAAGTCTATGAAAAGTAAGTATAGCAGCATCATCAAATATAGCCAATATAAAAATAGACATGAGAAAGTCAAAATGTGGGGGAATTGAAGTATAAAATTGATTGGCTGTTTATATTCCTTATGATGAAAATTATTATCTGTTTAAAAATACTTTTATCTATGAGATACTACCAAATAAAGTCACTTAACCACAATGGGAGAAGGAAGAAAATTTGCAAAACGACAAAAAAGTACTAATCAAAATGTCAGTAGTGATTTCTTACCTATCAATAATAATACTGCTCTAGAAAAAAAGAAAAGAGAGTGACTCAGTGGATATTTAAAAAATCGGCTGGGCGCAGTGGCTTAAGCCTGTAATCCCAGCACTTTGGGAGGCCGAGGCAGGCGGATCACCTGAGGTCAGGAGTTAGAGACTAGCCTGAGCAATGTGATGAAACCGCGTCTCTAATAAAAAACAAAAAAAATTAGTCGGACTTGGTGGCATGCGCATGTAATCCCAGCTACTTGGGAGATTGAGACGGGAGAATCGCTTGAACCTGGGAGGTGGAGGTTGCAGTGAGCCGAGATCACGCCACTGCACTTCAGCATGGGCAATGGGGGAAATTCTGTCTCAAAATAATAATAATAATAATTAGTCCCAATTATATGCTGTATGTAAAAAATTATATATACATATTGACTAAAAGTGAAGGGATTCAAAAAGGTTTCAAATGGAAACCAATAAATAGCATCTGTATTTGTATCAGATAACAGAAAATTTTCACTTAGTATGTATTAAGTGAAAAGGTGTGAATAGAGACAAAGTATTATGTAGTAAATACTTATGAAGGGTCAATTCAGGAAGAGGATATAAAAATCGTAAATGTGCATCCAGCAGCAGAACACCAAAATATATAAAGCAAAGTGTAAGCGACCTAAAGCGACAGAAACTGCAATACAGTAATAGTAGGGGACTTTAGTAACCCTTCCTCAACTCTTGTCAACTGAGTACACAGAGGCTTATTCCTGTTGGGGGAACGAAATAGAAGACAGTGAGATAATTTGCCTAGTAACCCAGGCAGTCTACCCTTGTATTCCCCAGGTCCACGGAGGCTCTGTATGTGGGAGGCTTTAAGCCTGACTGTGTTCCTGGTCCTAGGGCGCCCTCTAGTGATGAAATGATTGCAGTGACCACATTCTTAGATAAAACACCACAATCACATTTAATTTTGGGGACGCCCTGTGAAGAAGGGCAGCTACGAAGTAGCAGTCTGCAAAGATTGGAATAAATACCTAACTCTTAAAATGCCTGGACACTGGAGAAATTCCACAAGCATAAGACCATCCAGGAGACATGACATCTCCAAAAGGACTATGGGATCTAGTTTTGGAGTGATGTAGTTATGTTGTCTCATACAGGAAACTCAAAATAGCTAAGAACTATGATCTCACATATACAAAGGAAGTAGCCACTGACCGTCCCTAATGAAATGGTGATGTGTGTGATGTCAGGGTAAGAATTCAGGAGAAACGTTTTGGGAAAAGAGCAAACACCATGATAATGCAGAAAAGCAATTCAGGAATTTATTAAAGAAATGTAACGAATACTGAAACAATAGGTAACCAAACTGAAATACTGGAACTGAGAAAAATGACTGACTGGACAAATGCATCAGAAGGTCTCAACAGCAAAACTGATACAGCAGAACAAGAATCAGTATTGTTAAAGACAGGCTATTTGAAAATGCACAGTGAGTGCAGAAAGAAGCAAAAAGAACAAAAAAGTATGAAGCATGCCTACAAGGTGAAGAAAATAATCTTGAAAGCACAAATCTCAGAGTTACCATTGTTAAAGAGGGAGAGTTTGGAGTTGAAAGTTTAGAGAAATAGGCCGGGCATGGTGGCTCACGCCTATAATCCCAGCACTTTGGGAGGCTGAGGTGGGTGGATCACCTGAGGTCAGGAGTTCGAGACGAGCCTGCCCAACATGGTGAAACCCCGTCTCTACTAAAAATACAAAAGTTAGCGGGGTGTGGTGGCCCACGCCTGTAGTCCCAGCTACTTGGGAGGGTGAGACATGAGAATTTCTTGAACCCGGGAGGCAGAGGTTGCAGTGAGCTATGTATGTGTATATCTAGATGTGATTACCCAGGTAGAAAACAGTAAAAAACAAAAGCAGATTCAACCAAAATAAGGCTATATGAAGGAATGTAACAATCAAATGTTCAGAGGTAGAGAAAAATTTAAATGGTCCTAAAAGCTGCAAGAAGACAGAAGCAAATAATGTATAAAGGAGCTCTGATACATCTGATAGTGAAGAGTTTACAGGCTAGGAGGGAGTATGATGACATATTTAGTGCTGAAGGAAATAACCTGCCAAATCAGGATATGAAATCCAGCAAAATATTCTTCAAACTTGAAAAATAAACCAGACACACAACAGCTGAGGAATTTTTGTCAGCATCAGGCCTGTCTTACATGAAATGCTAGAAAGAGTAATTCAATCTGAATAAGGACATTAATCAGCAAAAAGAAAACATCTGAATGTTTACAGCTCATAGAAAAAGGAGGTACACAAATATAGAATAATACTGTGTGGTATGTAAACTCATTTTTAGTAGGAAGACTAAAAGGTAATTCTATTAAAATTATAACTACGAAAATATTAGAGATAGATAAACATAAACAACAATATAAGATCATAGCTTGTAGGGTGGAGATAAAGTGTGGAGTTCTTTGGTTTTCTCTTTGTCATTCCTTGTGATTACAGATACCTTGTCATTAATTTAAAATTATTGGTTATATGATGTTTTTTGCAAGCCTCATGACAACAACCATGCAAAAACCCCAGAAAATAAAAGAAAGGAATTAAAATATACTATCAGAAAAACATAACTTAATGGAATACAGGAAGGAAAGAAGAATGGAAGAGAGGACCAACTAAGCAAAATTTCAAAGAATGGAAAAGGAGCAAATACTTTGAGTTTCATTCTACAAGTCCAGTGTTTCCCTGATAACTAAAGGAAAAGGTCCAAAAACCCCCAAACAACTATAAACCCCATAAGGCAAATATGTCTGATTCACACAGATGGAAAAATCCAGAAGATGCTAGTAAACTGTATTCAACACACTAAAAATATAATTCATACTTATCAAGGTGGATTAATGTTAGGAATGCATGGATTGTTCAAGCTGTGCAAATCAGTTAGTTTTATGTCATATAACAATGAAAGTCAACAACTATAATGTAATAGATGTCCAAAAAGTATTTTAGAAATTTAATATTTTATTAAAAATTATCACAAAATTGGGTATGGAGTTAAGATATCTCAATAGACTGGCAGTAGAACTTACACTGTCCTTTTGAGCAAGAAAAACTGACAAGCATACTGCTAGATTTGGAAGAAGTTTAAAATGCCCATGTTCAGCACTTCAGTTCACCATATTACTGGAAGTTCTAGTTAGACCAAGTATAAAAGAGAAACAAATAAGGACATTCATATTAGAAAGGGAGAATTATAAATATCCCAATAGATACAAATAAAATACATAGGAAGAAACTTAACCAATCAAGTAAAATGTATCTACAGTGAAAACTATGAGTCATTGATAGAAATTGAATAGGACACTAGTAAATGAAAAGATACTGCATGTTCATTTAGTGGGAGAAGTTATATTGTTAAAAACCCATACTACATATAGCAATCTATAGTTTCAAAATGCCAGTGTTAGTTTTTCACAGAAATAGGAACAAGACAAAGAATGGACAGTAATCCTGAGCCAAAAGAACAAAGCTGGAGTGATCACATTACCTGACTTAAAATTATATGACAATGTAACACTAACCAAAACCGAATGTGACTTGCGTACATATACATACACACCAATGCATGTATTGAAACTAAACTTGGCCTATCAGAGCGCTCCAACAGACCAGACTCCACAGGTTGAGTGCTGCCAGCACAAATGTATTTATAGGTATTTGTAATCTCGCTCCGGCTCTACCATCACCCGTGCAATCGTGTGCATGAACAACGGTAACCTCACCCCTTATTGTTACTGGTGTGAATGGGCACCAGCAACTCCACACCTGCCATTCTGCCCCAAGTGCAAATGTGCACATGGGTGGCAACAACTAGCCTCTTCCGGGGCCTTATATCTTGCAGCCAGTGGCATGAGTTCTAGTATGGACGATGTTAAAACCTCCTCTTCCAGTGTGCCTCCCCGTCTGACACATGTACACACTTCCATGCTGTTGAGGCTGTTGGCATGAACAAGTGAGCCTGGATCCCACTGCCACCAACCCAATGAAATACTATGGATGCCACGCCCTATTTGAATACCGTGAACAGTGTAACAGGAACACATCAGCCTCTCCAGTTCACCTTGTTTCTAACCTTGAGGGACCAGAGAACACAGCCTCCTTTCTTGACCCTGTTTCCCCAGAGTTGGAGCATGCAGCCCAGGAATCCTGAGGTGAGCCTTGGCCCCCTAAAACCTTCCAGAAATGAAGCCAGTCAACTGAACCCACTTTACACCTCAATCAATCCCCAAGGGCATTGAAGAAGATAAAAGAAAAATGTCATACAAAGCACAGCATCTTCAAAGATTGAAAGAATATTAGTCCACATACATGAGAAAGAAGTACTGCAAGAACTCTGGCAGTTTGAAAAGCCATAATGTCTTCGAACTTCCAAAGGGCCACAGTAGCTCTCTGGGAGTGGTTCTTAACCAGGCTGAGATGGGTTAAATGACACAGGGTAAAGAATATGGGTATGAATGAAGATCATTGAGATTCAGGAGAAAGTTGAAACCTAATCTAAGGAATTTAAGGAACACAATAAGACAATACAGATGTTGAAAACTGAAATGTCCATTTTAAAATCTGGTAGAGCTGAAAAGCACACTACATAATTACATAATGTAACTGGGAGTATTAACAGAATAGATGAAGCTAAGGAGAATCTCAGAGCTCTAAGATTCTTTAGTTGAATTAGCTGTCAGACAAATATTTTTAAAAGAATATAAAACCTGAACAAAATCTTTATGAAATATGGCATTCAAACCTATGAGTCACTGACATTCCTGAAAGAGGCAGAGCAAGCAAGCAACTTTCTAGTTTATTGTCCATGAATTTTTTCCACAACCTTTCTAGAGAGACCAAAATTCTAATTCAAGAAATTCTGAGAACACTGCAAAATACCATCCCCCAGACAGTTATCAGATTGAAATGAAAGAAAATGTCCAAAACAACTATAGAGAAGGCCCGGGTAAACTACAAATAGAAGCCCATCAGGCTGACAGCATACCTTTCAGCAGAATCCCTACAAGCCAGAAGATACGGATATCTATATTCAGCGTTTTTTTTTTT
>NW_012122598.1:5067042-5068884 GCF_000951035.1 Colobus angolensis palliatus
CCCGGCTAGTTTTTTGTATTTTTTAGTAGAGACAGGGTTTCACCGTGTAGGCCAGGATGGTCTTGATCTCCTGACCTCATGATCCACCCGTTTCGGCCTTCCAAAGTCCTGGGATTACAGGCTTGAGCCACCGTGCCTGGCCTATATTCAGCGTTTTTAATATGAAGTAATTCCAACCAATAATTTCATATTCAGCCAAATTAAGCTTTATAGAAGAAGGAGAAATAAGATCCTTTACAGGCAAGGAAGTGCCAAGGCATTTCATTGCCACCAGACCTGCCTTACCAGAGGTCCTTAACTGAGTTCTCAATATGGAAAGGAATGACCATTATTGGCTACCAAAAAAGCACATTTAAGTACACAGACCACTGACACTATAAACCAAATGCACAATTAACTCTGCAGAATAACCAGCAACCAACTAATAGTAATACAGAATCAAATATCCACATATCAGTGTTAAGTTTGAAATTAAATAGGCTACTGTCCCAATAAATGATAGAGGCAAGTTGGATAAAAAAGACCCAACTGTATGCTGTCTTCCTAAAACCCATTTCAGAAGTAATGACTCAATTGACTCAAGGTAAAAGGATGGAGAAAATTCTACCAAGCAAACAGAAAAAAGGAGGAGGGACAGATTGCTATCCTAATTTTATAGAAAATAGACTTTAAAACAGCAATTATCAATAAGGGCAGAGAAAGATATTTTATAATGGTAAAGGGTTCAACTCAACAAGAAGAGTTAACTATATATGCACTGAACACAGAATCATGCGTGTTCATAAAAGTTCCTACAGACCTATGAAGAGACTTAGATAAGCAGATAATAAGAGTGGGAAAGTTCACCACCCCATTGACACTATGAAATCACTGAGGCTGAAATCTAACATATTTTAGTCCTGTATTTGACACTTGACCAAATGGACCTATCAGACATCCATATTAATCTCCACCTAAAACCACTGAGTACACATTCTTCTCATCTGCACACAGCACATACTCTATAGTCGACTACACAGTGGGTCATAAAACAATTCTCACCAAATTCAAATAACAGCAAAATCATACTAAACAGATCTTTGGACCAGAACACAATAAAAATAGAAATCAACACAAGGAAGATTACTTAACACTATACAATTACATGGAAATTAAACGGCTTGATCCTTAATTATGTTGATATAAATAATGAAGTTAAAGCAGAAATTAAGTTCAGTATCTTAATTTAACAAGCTTATATCACAGACAGAGGAATCAGAAAACGAGTAAACTAATTCCAAAGTTAGCAGCAGACAAGAAATAACTAGCCAGTTTTGAAATTGAGTCAGTAATAACCCTACGAACCCCACCTGGACCTGATGGATTTATGGCTGAATACAACCAGATATGTAAAACAGAGTTGGGGAAATGCCTAGTGAAGCTATTCCAAAATATCAAAGAGGAAGGACTCCTCCCTTAATCATTTTATGAAGCCAGCATGATCCTGATACCAAAACTTGACAGAGACAACACAAACTTCAGACGAATATCCTTGATGAGCTTAAAAGGAAAAATTCTCAAGAAAATACTAGCAAAACTAATCCAGTTGCATATCAGAAAGCAAATTCCCCATGATTAAGGAGGCTAGATTTGTGTGATGCAAGGTTGGTTCAACATATAGAACTTAGGGAAAAAAATATGATTTATCACATAAGCAGAGTTAAAACCATGATCATCACTATAGATGCAGAAACTATTTATTTATTTATTTATTTATTTTTAATTTTTTTTTTTGAGGCGGAGTCTCACTCTGTCGCCCAGACTGGAGTGCAGTGGCCGGATCTCAGCTCACTGCAAGCTCCG
>NW_012122598.1:5069149-5071729 GCF_000951035.1 Colobus angolensis palliatus
TAGAGACGGGGTTTCACCGTGTTAGCCAGGATGGTCTCGATCTCCTGACCTCGTGATCCGCCCGTCTCGGCCTCCCGAAGTGCTGGGATTACAGGCTTGAGCCACCGCGCCCGGCCAGAAACAATTTATTTAACATTACTTCATGTTATGAACCCTCAACAAATTAGGCATTGAAGAAACATATCTCAAAATAATGACCCATGTGTTACAAACTCACAGCCAACCTCATAATCAACTGGCAAAAGTTGGAAGCATTCCTTTTATGACCAGAGCAAGTCAGGGATGTTCACTCTCACCACGCCTATTCAACATACCACTGGAAGTTCTACCTAGGGCAATCACCTAATAGAAAGAAAAGGCATCCAAGTAGGAAAAGAAGTAAAACTAACTCTGCAGACAACATGATTTTATACATAGAAAACCTCAAAGCCCCAAAGCTCCTAGATTAGATACAACACTTCAACAAAGTTTCAGTATAAAAAGTCAGTCTGTAACTTAGCATTTCTATACAGCATCAACATCAGCTCAGAAGTGAATCAAAAGTGCAAGATTTTGTCACCACCAGGCCTGCCCTACAAGAGCTCCTGAAGGAAGCACTAAACATGGAAGGGAACAACTGGTACCAGCCACTGCAAAAACATGCCAAATTATAAAGACCATCGATGCTAGGAAGAAACTGCATCAACTAACGAGCAAAATAACCAGCTAACATCATAATGACAGGATCAAATTCACACATAACAATATTAACCTTAAATGTAAATGGGCTAAATGCTCCAATTAAAAGACACAGACTGGCAAATTGGATAAAGAGTCAAGACCCATCAGTGTGCTGTATTCAGGAGACCCATTTCACATGCAGAGACACACATAGACTCAAAATAAAGGGAAGGAGGAAGATCTACCAAGCAAATGGAAAACAAAAAAAGGCAGATGTTGCAATCCTAGTCTCTGATAAAACAGACTTTAAAGCAATAAAGATCAAAAGAGACAAGGCCATTACATAATGGTAAAGGAATGAGTTCAACAAGAAGAGCTAACTGTCCTAAATATATATGTACCCAATACAGGAGCACCCAGATTCATAAAGCAAGTCCTTAGAGACCCACAAAGAGACTTAGACTCCCGCACACTAATAATGGGAGACTTTTACACCCCACTATGAACATTAGACAGATCAACGAGACAGAAAGTTAACAAGGATATCCAGGAATTGAACTCAGCTGTGCACCAAGTGGACCTAATAGACATCTACAGAATTCTCCACCCCAAATCAACAGAATATACATTCTTCTCAGCATCACATGCACTTATTCAAAAATTGATCACATAGTTGGAAGTAAAGCACTCCTCAGAAAATGTAAAAGAATAGAAATTATAATAAACTGTCTCTCAGACCACAGTGCAATCAAACTAGAACTCGGGATTAAGAAACCCAATCAAAACCACTCAACTACATGGAGACAGAACAACCTGTTCCTGAATGACTCCTGGGTACATAACAAAATGAAGGCAGAAATAAAGATGTTCTTTGAAACCAATGAGAACAAAGACACAACGTACCTGAATCTCTGTAACACATTTAAAGCAGTGTATGGGGGAAATTTATAGCACTAAATGCCCACAAGAGAAAGCAGGAAAGATCTAAAATTGACACCCTAACATCATAATTAAAAGAACTAGAGAAAGAAGCGCAAACACATTCAAAAGGTGGCAGAAGGCAAGAAATAACTAAGATCAGAGCAGAACTGAAGGAGATAGAGAAAAAACACTTCAAAAAATCAATGAATCCAGGAGCTGATTTTTTGAAAAGATCAACAAAATTGATAGACAGCTAGCAAGACTAATAAAGAAGAAAAGAGAGAAGAATCAAATAGACGCAATAAAAAATGATAAAGGAGATTTCACCACTGATGCCAGAGAAATACAAACTACCATCAGAGAATACTATAAACACCTCTATGCAAATAAATTAGAAAATCTAGAAGAAATGGATAAATTCCTGGACATATACTCCCTCCCAAGACTAAACCAGGAAGAATTTGAATCCCTGAATAGACCAATAACAGGCTCTGACATTGAGGCAATAATTAATAGCCTACCAACCAAAAAAAAGTCCAGGACCAGATGGATTCACAGCCGAATTCTACCAGAGGTACAAGAAGGAGCTGGTACCATTCCTTCTGCAACTATTCCAATCAATAGAAAAAGAGGGAATCCTCCCTGACTCATTTTGTGAGGCCAGCGTCATCCTGATACCAAAGCCTGCAGAGACACAACAAAAAACGAGAATTTTAGACCAATATTCCTGATGAACATCAATGCAAAAATCCTCAATAAAATACTGGCAAACCGAATCCAACAGCACATCAAAAAGCTTATCCACCATGATCAAGTGGGTTTCATCCCTCAGATGCAAGGCTAGTTCAACATACGCAAAGCAATAAATGTAATCCAACATATAAACAGAACCAAAGACAAAAATCACATGATTATCTCAATAGATGCAGAAAAGGCCTTTGACAAAATTCAACTGCCCATCATGCTAAAAACTCTCAATAAATTAGGTATTGATGGGAC
>NW_012122598.1:5071864-5073192 GCF_000951035.1 Colobus angolensis palliatus
CAGAACAGAGCCCTCAGAAATAATACCACACATCTACAACCATCTGATCTTTGACAAACCTGACAAAAACAAGAAATGGGGAAAAGACTCCCTATAGTGTCCCTGTGGTGCTGGGAAAACTGGCTGGCCATATGTAGAAAGCTGAAACTGGATCCCTTCCTTATACCATATATAAAAATTAATTCAAGATGGATTAGAGGCTTAAATGTTAGACCTAATACCATAAAAACCCTAGAAGAAAACCTAGGCAACACCATTGAGGACATAGACATGGGAAAGGACTTCATGTCTAACACACCAAAAGCATGGCAACAAAAGCCAGAATTGACAAATGGGATCTAATTAAACGAAAGAGCTTCTGCACAGCAAAAGAAACTACCATCAGAGTGAACAGGCAACCTATAGAATGGGAGAAAATTTTTGCAATCTACTCATCTGACAAAGGGCTAATATCCAGAATCTACAAAGAACCCAAACAAATTTACAAGAAAAAATCCCCATCAAAAAGTGGGCGAAGGATATGAACAGACACTTCTCAAAAGAAGACATTTATGCAGCCAACAGATACATGAAAAAATGCTTATCATTACTGGGCATCAGAGAAATGCAAATCAAAACCACAATGAGATACCATCTCACACCAGTTGGAATGGCAATCATTAAAAGGTCAGGAAACAACATGCTGGAGAGGATGTGGAGAAATAGAAACACTTTTACACTGTTGGTGGGACTGTAAACTAGTTCAACCATTGTGGAAGACAGTGTGGGGATTCCTCAGGGATCTAGAACTAGAAATACCATGTGACCCAGCCATCCCATTACTGGGTATATACCCAAAGGATTATAAATCGTGCTGCTATAAAGATACATGCACACATGCTATAAAGACACATTCCAGCACTATTCACAATAGCAAATACTTGAAACCAACCCAAATGTCCATCAGTGAAAGACTGGATTAAGAAAATGTGGTGTATGTACACCATGGAATACTATGCAGCCATAAAAAAGGATGAGTTCATGTCCTTTGTCAGGACATGGCTGAAGCTGGAAACCATCATTCTCAGCAAACTGTCACAAGGACGAAAAAGAAACACCACATGTTCTCACTCATAGGTGGGAATTGAACAATGAGAACACTTGGACACAGGGTGAGGAACATCACACACCAGGGCCTGTCGTGGGGTGTGGAGAGGGAGAGGGATAGCATTAGGAGACATACCTAAGGTAAACGACAAGTTAATGGGTACAGCACACCAACATGGCACATGTATACATATGTAACAAACCTGCACGTTGTGCACATGTACCCTAGAACTTAAAGTATA
>NW_012122598.1:5073768-5081451 GCF_000951035.1 Colobus angolensis palliatus
AAAAAAAAAAAAAAAAAAGGAAATATGTCCAATTCCTAAAAATAGTAAATAACAGGCCTGTTAGAGTTCTTTTTCTATGTAAATCAAGCACTGTAAAGCCCATACCCCTCAACCATCTCTTTTATTGGTCTTTTACACTCTGGACAACTATCTAACCACCCTGATCAACCCACGACCAGGTATTAGAAAACCAGGGACAACGCTTATGCTCTAGTACTTGCTAAAACTAGCCAATCATAAGTCTGCTTACTCTTCCACACCTGTTCTTTCCCTGGGAAACCACAATAAAGGCTTTTGTTCACATTTCCCCTCCTCCTCTCTGCCTTTTGACTGGCCTCACTCCTTTCTCATATGGCCCCCCCATGTTTTGGTATGCCCTTTCTTCTTAGGATCTGTATCACAAACTATCTTTTCAATGGTAATCCTCATCTGATCTGTTGAACTCACCATACCTGAATAGTGATAAAACTATATCATAAAACATTTCATGCAGCAGGCAGGGTGATTTGGCCTCACACTGGGATAATATGCCACTAGACTTCTCTTGGCTTACTAGTTGGTTTCACCAAATGGCATCAGAAGCCTGGAAACATACCACTACCTTCTGGCATACACTTGCACTGTGGCTGAAATTGCTATTTGTTGTATTTGCTGGGTGTTGCCATGGATTCCAGCCCTAAATTTAGAACTTGAAAGTTGAGTTCTCCCCAAGTTCTGGTCTGAGTTGAGTTACTTGCCTAGATCCCAGGAAGATGCTCCTGGGGCACCTATTTTTACATTGACTAGCTAAATATATTAAAGGTTCTTGTGAACAGAGTAAGGTGTGACTTCCCTCCAAGGGTCATGGGACAAGCCTAATGAGTAAGGATGATCAGTTGACAGTGCAGAACTGATTGGTGGGACGAACTAAGCTACTATTTTACCATACATTTTAGCCTGCCCTATTGAGTAGGAAGAGTGCTCTTTGGAGACCCTCGTGTTGCAAACCACACACAATAAGTTCGAGGAGTTCCACCTCAGGGTCGTGCCATGGCACCCAGCAAAAGATGTTCTTGTGTTGTTGCTTGCCTTGCTACTGTTGCAGTTCATCTCCTGACCCAGGGGTGTGCAAGAGATCCAACCCTTGGAAACCAGAGGCATAATGTTTAATGAAAAAGGAAAGAGGGAGAGAGCACTTTACTTTATCCCTGATCTCTTTAAGATCCCTGAGAAGGTCATGCAATTGATTGAGGAATATAAAATACCTCAATAATATGCATGGACCTTCTTTGCCAGGGCTGTCTCACAGACCCTGGCCGACCAGCAGATGAAATGAGTACTCAGACACAGGTATGCAGTGTAAGAACAGCTAGGGAACTGCCTGGCTCTAGTGGCAAAAGTGCAGCAGCCCTCAGAAGCTGGAGCTGCTTGATTTTATTCAGTGCAGGCACAATGGCAAAAACCTGGAGCCCACACAACTTGTAGGTAATTAACATTTATTATTCCCCTTTCATGGAATGTCATACACATGGATGATCAAAGGTCAGCTCCTGGTCAACATAAGTAAACAAGCCTGTTTAAGATAAAGTCCCCTACACTCCCTTGTACCTACTCCTCGACCTCTGCCTCAGGGTTAGAAAACAGCTGCCTTCAGCTATTCTCCCCCAAAGCTATGCAGAGCCTTCCAACCTTTCAGAAGACCTGCTCCATTCCCTAGTTTCTCCCACCACTCTGACTGATCTCCTACACTTCCTGAATGTTGTTGTATGCCAGGAGCCTTATGCTCACAAATCTGGAACCTCAAAAATACCGATAAGGCCACTGTCACTCTCCTGGACATGGACCCAGATCTCTCAGAGGTCAATGTGGACCCTCTAAAGAGGGTGGCTGCCACTCTGGACAGGCCTGCTCAGGACCCCTAGGACTTCATTTGGTAGATGCTCAAAGGAAAAAATAAAGGCAGATGAGACCAAAGCAAAAGAAAGAGAAGGGAGGAGGGGAGGAAGGGAGGGAGGAAGGGAGGAAGGGAAATGAAAAAGAATTGACACTTCAGACAAGGAGGATAACTGTCCCAAGGAGAGACTGCTATAGCTCCCTAGGTGCAAACCCCAATTCCTGTAAGGTGTATCGAAAAGCTTGAAAGTAAAGCTGCCTGAAAGTAGGCTACAGGTCCCCTTCCCTCTCTCTCTGTTTCTGTAAACACCTAAACCACACAGTTTTCAACAAGAGACAAAAACTAAAAATGGTGGCTTTAGGCATCTAGAAGCGCCACCTCACACAAAAAAAAATAGAGAAAGAAAAAAACAAAAAAGCTAAAGCTAAAACTCCTAAATGCAGAGGGAGAAAATAAAAAGTAATAGAAATTATATATATAAATATGCAATACTTTATATATTTAATATACTTTGCATGTTATAGTAATATGTATACACACATATTACTATAAAATACAAAATATATTAAAATATATAAAAAATTTGGATTTTATATATATACACACATACACACATCCAGAATTTGACCCAATTAGAAATCCAAAATGTATGTACTAAAATTTACTAAAAATTTATATAAAAAATTGTATATAATAATCATGTAAACATAAATAGTAAACACTTGCTAAAATGCACCAATGAACAAAGCTCCATAGGCTTAATGAATTCCTAGGGCTCAAATTATAGTTATACCTGGAGCTCTTTATCTTCAATCAATTGCATGACCTCGTCAGGGGTCTTAAGCAGAGCAGGGATAAAGTGCTCTCTCCCCCTTTCCTTTTTCATTAAGCATTGCACCTCTGGTTTCCAAGGTTGTGATCTCTTACACCCACTGGGTCAGGAGATGATTCGCAACAGCAGCAAGGAAACAATAAACATTATATCCTTTATAATCTTAGAAAAGTAACCAAACATAAAATAAAGGAAAAACACATATGTTTCACTTTTACTGTAGACTTGCCTACATTTTGCATGGTTATAGTACCCACTGATCTAAAATATCCAATATTGAGCATAGATGCTACAGCATAATCAATTAAAAATTAGAATTAAATTAAGTCTTTGGCACTTATACATTGACTTGATAAAATGGGACCCAACAAACCTCCAGTTAAAATAGTTAATATGTCCCTATGTAAGTTAAAACAGGACTTTCAAAGATTACAACTTATGTAAAACTTAATTAAGCATAAAGACACACATATAGACCAATGGAATAGAGAGCTCAGAAACAAAGCCTTGCATATATGGTCAAAGGATTTTTTTTCATTTTTAAATGTTTTGGGCACATAGTAGGTGTATATAAGGTACATGAGATGTTTCCATATAGACATGCAATGTGAAATAAGCACGTCACGAATAATGGGGTATCCATCCCCTCAAGCATTTATCCTTTGGGTTACAAACAATCCAGTTACACTCTTTATGTTATTTTAAAATGTACAATTAAGTTATTGAATATAGACACCCTGTTCTATTTGCAACAACATGAATGGAACTGGCCAGATGATATTTGACAAGAGTTCCAAGTTTATTTAATGGGGAAGGGATGGTCTCCTTAACAAATGGTGTTGAGAAAACTAGAAATCCACATACAAAAGAATGTATACACCATATACAAAAATTAACTCAAAATGGATCAAAGACCTAAATGTAAGAGCTAAAACTATAAACTCTTAGAGGAAGATATTGAAAAAAAGCTTCATGACATTGGATTTGGCAGTGATTTCTTAGATGTAATTAATACCAAGACACAGTCAACAAAAGTAAATGTAGGTATAAATTGGATGGAATCAAAATAAAAATCTATCAAAGGACAGTCAACAAATTGAAAAGGCAAGCTACAGAATGGGAGAAAATATTTGAGAATCATGTATCTGATAATCAACTAACATCAAGAATATATAAAGAATTTCTACAAAACAACAAAAAAACCAACCTGATTGAAAAATGGGCAATGAATTTGAAAAGACATTTCTCTGAAGAAGATATATACATGTCCAACAAGCACATGAAAAGATGTTCAACATCAGTAATCATTAGAAAAATGCAAAACAAAACCACAGTGAGATGCCACCTCACACCCATTAGGATGTCTACTCTGAAAACAAAACAAACAGAACAGAAAATAACAAGCATTGGCAAGGATGTGAAGAAATTAGAACTCTTGTGCACTACTGGTAGGAATGAAGAATGGTATAACTGCTATGGAAAACAGTTTAGTGAATATTTATAATTTTATGTTGCCTCGGTATCCTTTTTAAGCATAAATTGGACTTTCTTATGCCAGAAGCAGGGCTTAGCCACCCTTGGCAGTTTGCAGTTTTCTATCTCCTCTTAGTTCCTCAATTTGGTCGATCCAGATAACTGCCTTATGCAACCATCTCCTGGTGACTATCTTGCTCTGGAATAGCTCAGTACAACCTACTTGACTCACGCACAGACCTCCACACTCTGCACTGACTGTGCAGATGCATCACAGTGACCACCTCTCAGTTACAGCATGCCTTCATGGAGCATGTGCCTGCTTGTTTTAAAGCCACAATTAGAACTCTCCTTAGGAAACCTGCTTGGGTAACATCCTGGACCTCAATAAAGGCTTTGGCCCTTAGGTTCCTCACTCCCTCTCTCTTGCTTTTCACCCACTGTTGGAGCATACATATCTTGAAAAACTCCCCATTTCCCAATTGCCCTGTGAGGCATGCTGCCCTCTTCTCACAGAGATCTGTAGGTAATAAAACTGCTTGTTATTTCATTTATCCTTTTTTTTGTGTGTGTGTGCTGCCTCTTCTGTGTCTCACCTGACCATCACACCTGAATCTAACTCTCCTCCTGGTTAGAGCTTTCCTAGAGAGTGACTATCTTGATAGGAATAAACTGGACAGAGATCAGAGAAGAACCACAAGGGAATCTTCCAGTATAAACATGTTTCTTATCAAAAGGACACCTGATCATGGTCAGGTGGGTTGGACACTTAGGCATTAGGCTGTTCTCCAGGATAAAGAGGTATCCCGTAAAAGGTACATTGTAAACATCCAGGACAACCTCCCTTGCTATATAATATAGATAGGTAGGTAGGTAGATAGATAGATAGAGCAATTAGTGCATCAAGCAGAGTGGTCATGACCACGAGATACACAACAAAATGCCTTTAGACTGCTTTTGGCTTGTTAGCTGGCCCTCTCACCTGGCTAACACCGTTTGAGAAGGCTCCATGGCTTGCTGATGTGTGTCTGTGCTGCTGCATACTGCTGCTTACTGTCTTTATCAACTACCGCCAAAACTCCCCTCCCTAAATTGAGTGTGCCCTAGAAAGTCGGAGTTCTCCCCAAGAACCAACAATCACCCGCCTTAGTACAGCAAGAGAGGCAACCATGATCACTATCACTCTCCTGAATGGGAGCTACTAATCACAGTTAAGTTGACTGTATTCTGAAGGCCTTGCCCAGATTCGAATGGCTTATTACTGAGAGGCTAAAGGGAGTAACCTGTGCTAAGGGGCTGTCAGGAAGATACTGGGCCAGTGTAAGCCTTAGCAGATGGCAAGAGGAAGATGTACTCTGACTACACACTGAATTGGTGAGGCAGTATCTGGGGCTAGACTTTCCAGCATGACAAGAGGGGTGCCTACTTCACTGGGGAGATGACAGCATCTCACTGGCAGCAGTGGCACTGGGATCTACAATCCATATGTTTCTGTCTTCTCTTCCTTCTGTCACTCTTGATCCCCTTACCCTGTGTGTTACCCTGTGGTTTAACCCCATTGTGTGTGATGACAAAGAACTTAATGATTCGAATTAAAAGGCCAGAATATTTCTTTGCCAACTCTCCCATGATCTCTGAGGAGGTTAGCAAACTACTAAAGAAATAGGGCTTGGGGCCTTGCCAAGTGATCCTGCCACTGTTGCACTAGTGGAGGCTGATCCAAATCCAGATGATGTTGATTGGGATGCCTTGGAGAGCAAGGCAGCTACCTACAACACGACCAATGAAAACCACAAATGGAGGCCACTGTTCACAACGGGAGCCACTTCGAACCACCAGGAGCTTGTTAGGTAAACATCCAAAAAGAGAGAGAAAAGAAAATGTTTTTAGCCACCTAGAAATACAAGCCATTCTAAAGATTTTACTTAAAAGCAAAGAATGGTGGAGGCTCATTGTCCTGTTTTGGGGGGTTGTCCCAGGGAAAGGTTACTGCCTAGAGACACCAGGTCCCTTCCTCCTCCCTGTATTCCTTTAATCAACCAGATACAGAAACTATGAACCACAGTGTCAGGAGGCTGAAAGCCTAAAACAAAACAAAATAAGGAAAAATTACTGCTGCTTTCAGTGGCTTCAAGTTCAAGGAAAAAAAACAAAGAGGAACTTCAACTTTAAGAATTGAGGAAACATCAGCTATAGCAAGCAAAATACTAGCCCTAGATTACTTATTGATTTATAAATAAACCGCTAACAAAAGGGGATAAAATAAAAGATGCATAATAAATTATGTATATATGTATTTTGATATTAATGTATGATAAATTGTGTATATGTGTATATACAATATGTAAAAGCAAAATTCCACACTTTGATCCAATTGGAAGTTCGAAATTTTTGTAATAAAAAGGTTTAGGCAAGACATGATGGCTTACACCTATAATCCCAGCACATTGGGAGGCCGAGGTGGGAGGACTGAAGCCACCCTGAGCAACATAAGCAAGATCCCATCTCTACAAAAAATTTTAAAAATTTAGCTGAGAGTGGTGGCCCATGCCTGTAGTCCCAGCTATTTGGGAGGCTGACACAGGAGGATTGCTTGAGCCCAGGAGTCTGAGGCTGCAGTGAGCTAGGATCATGCCACTGCACTCCAGTCTGGGCAACAGAGTGAGACCCTGTCTAAAACAATAAATGTTTAAAAAGGGTGCGGATTGGTTTTTGTGCCTCTGCAACATAGATTATAACTTTAACAACTGATACAATGCACCAAAATTGAAAAAAATCTAGGGATTTAATCAATACTGGGGCTCAAATTATACCTGGGCTCCTCAATAAATTTAAACATTGTGCCCCCTATATTCTTAAAATGGTAACTATAATAGAGAAAAAAATAGATATGCCTTAATTTGTTGCCTTGCCTAAATTTCTCACAGTCATAGTGCCCAGCGCTGTAACATATACCATATTGGAAATAAATGCTCTGACACAACAAATAATGAGTTTAAATCAAAGCAAATCTTTGGCTGTTAAAAACTGGCTTGATGAAATGGGATTCCATGAACACCCAGATAAAAAACTTCATACGGCCCAATGTAAGCTAAAATGAGGGCTGCAAAGCTTAAAACTTATTACATGAAACCCAGTTAATAAAGAAGTGATTATTCTCAATGCTTCTCCATTTAGCAGACCATTTTGACTTTTGATTGCTCTTAAATCTGAAATAAAGAAATTTAAAAAGGGTTTATCAAGATGGCTTATTATCACCTTATTGGTGTGGTCCCATCCATCAAGACTCCCTACCCAATATGTGAAATTATTAATATTATTGATTCTATTATGTCAACAGTCAGTAAATATTTTGCTCTTATAGATTAATATGTTCTGTTTAATGCCTATTTCAAAAGTCTCTCAGCTGCAGTTTGCTTCCACCTCCGAAAGGGACACAACACACCTTTTTTAGGTTACCGATGGGGTACCACAATAGCTTTTTTTTTTTTTTTTTTTTTTTTTT
>NW_012122598.1:5081501-5095169 GCF_000951035.1 Colobus angolensis palliatus
ACAGAGTCTCACTCTGTCACCCAGGCTGGAGTGCAATGGTGTGATCTCAGCTCACTGCAACCTCCTCTTCCCAGGTTCAAGCGATTCTCATGTCTCAGCCTCCAAGTAGCTGGGATTATAGGTGTGTGCCAAAACACCCAGCTAATTTTTGTATTTTTAGTAGAGATGGGGTTTCACCATGTTGGCCAGGCTGGTCTCGAACGCTTGACCTCAGTTGATCCACCCGCCTTGGCCTCCCAAAGTACTGGGATTACAGGCATGAGCCACTGCGCCCGGCCCACAATAGCTTTTTTATCACATGCAATCTTTGGAGATAAGACCCTGATGGCATCTATCTTTCTCCAGGAACAAAGGTCTGATACTACATGAATGACATCCTCTTTCAAGGAGATTCATCTGACACTCCCTAAGTACATATAAATCCAGTATCTTTTTTACTTATAAACTAAAATTGACCATCACTCCTATTAGTGCTTTCAAAAAACCTCATTCACAGCAACTTTTTCATGCCTTCTGGAGTCTGTGGACCACTCCTGATGGCCATTAGTTGCTCCAGGGCTTCTAATGCAACATGTTGCCCCTCTTGGCCTTGTGCTATACACCATTAAAACAACAAATACCTGCCTACATACTGGGCACATTTGGAAATAGAAGATCTCATAGGCCTGGAGCCTGTGACCCTCCATACCCAGCTGCCCATTATACTTTGGGTCATGGAAGCAGCACCCCACAAGCTCAGCCTGGCTATGAAGGAAGGCCTTGTTAAAACAGGGTGGAGCCAAACTTGGGTCTTCTAGCATATTACACCTGCGGGAGCAGGTGTATACCCCTATTCTTAGTCTCTTTCCAGATGCCAGGTGCTGGAGGAGGTAATTCCTTCCCTTGACCCCTGGACTCTCTGGGAAGCCCCTTGGGATTAATTTAGTGAACAGTAATGGTAGTTTGCAGACTATGTGAACAGCACTGCTAACTATCAACTAACAACACACTTGGCCAAACCTCAGGCAGTCATCTTAGCATTGGATGCCCAGATCAACAAATGGTCCTGGCAAGGAATAGCTCACACCTGTAATCCAAGTGCTTTGGGGGACAGAGGTGAAAGGATCACTTGAGGCCAAGAATTAGAGAGAAGTCTGGGCAACATAGTGAGACCCTGTCTCTACAAAAATAATAAAAATGAAAACAATTAGCCAGGCATGGTGCCACATACTGGTAGTCCTAGCTACTCAGGAGGCTGAGGCAGAAGATCACTTGAGCCCAGGAGTTCGAGGTGACAGTGAGCTATAATCATGCCACTGTACTCCAGCCTGGGCAACAGAGGGAGACTCTGTCTCAAAAAAAAAAAAAAAAATTAAAAACAGAATTACTATATGGTCCAGCAATTCCACTTCTCAGTGTATATTCCAAAGAAGTGAAGGCAGGGACTCAAGCAGATATTTGCACACCCATGTTCATAACAGCATTATTCACAATACACAAAAGATGGTGGCAACCCAGTGTATATTAAATGATTAATAAATAAACAAGATGTTATATATAAATACAATGGAATATTATTCAGCCCTAAAGAGGGAGAAAATTTTGACAAATGGATGAACCTTGAAGACATTGCGCTAAGTGAAATATACCAATAATAAAAAGATAAATACTGTATACAGCTATATGAGGTACCTAGAGTAAATTCATAGAAACAAAAAGTAGAGGAGTGGTTTCTAGAGGCTGAAAGGAGGGGGAAATGGGAGTCTTGTTTAATGCATATAGGGTTTCAATTTTGCAAAAGAGTGGTTGCACCGCAATGGAAATGTTCTTAAAACTACTGAACTGGAAACTTAAAAATGGTTTTAAGATAGTAAGTGTTATATTATGTATATTTTACCACAATTTAAAAAGCCTAATTAATAAAGAGGTGATTATCTCCACTGCTTCTTGATTTGACAGCCGAATTTCCTTGTTCTTAAACCTGGAAAAATACATTTATTTGGCATAGATACGTATATACAAAAATACACCTAATGGCATCTCAGGATGGATTATTACAACCTGTGGTCTCATCCATTAAGGCCCCCATACCAAATACCCAATATTACAAAAATTACTGATTCTATCCAATAAACAACTGGTAAATATTTTGCTATTGCGTGTTTGGCTAATATGTTCTGTTCAGTGCCTATTTCAACAGCATCTCACCACAGTTTGCCTTCATCTCCAAAGGGACACAATACTCTTCTTCAGGCTACCCATGGGGTACCTAAATAGCTTTGCCATTGCACACAATCTTTGCAGATGAGAGCCTAACTACTTTCACCTTTTACCAGGATCACAGGTATAACATCATCCTCCAAGGAGATTCATTTGACACATTCATTTAGAATCTATAAGTCCCACGTCTTTTAGTCCTTTTTGAGTTCTGATGGCAACACATCCCTCATTTACAAATAGAAATAGGCTGCTCCACAAAGGAAGTGTCTGAGTGAGTTTTATAGGATCTTTCTATAGGGAAGGATTACATCAGGGCATGTATAGGAGAGGTTTTTCTAGTTTTGGTGCAATGACTCAACATGCTTCTTCATACATTGTATGTGGCATTAGCATTTTAAATCACCCTTGGGTATGATTTTTAGCATTAAAAATGAGGAAGAGTTAACTATAGGTTGGAGTTTATCTGCACATGCAGGTACTCCAGGGAAGTCCCTAGCCCCCTGAAACAGAAACTTGTAATAATTACTTCTTGGGTCTTTTGTTACTGACTGGTTAAGGGTTACATAAGCTAGATCTTGAGTGAGAGGTTTTTACCCTTTTTCTCCATACCATATTAAAACAAGAAACCAACCAGTCTGCCTGTCTCAAGAAGGGCGGTACCAGGCTCTTTTTAACAACGAGCTCTGGTGGGAAGTAATTGAACAAGAACTTACTCACACCCAAGGGAGATAACCCACACACCACCCACTAAGCCTCACCTCTAACATTGAGTATCAAATTTCACCATGCGATTTGGATGGGACAAACATCCAAACTATAGCAGTCTCATATATAATGTGTTTTTAAGTACATAGAGGTTACATATATACGAAATCTAGGAGAGGTTACTACTATCTATACCTTTCTAAAAATTAATGGAGATCATTATTTTCCCCAGAAGTACCTGACATGTATTAGTCAACTCCTTGACTCCCTAGAGAGGGGACCACTCACTACTGTGCCCTCTCCTACTCCACCTCCAGCTTTACATCCTGCCCTTCTCCAATCACTACCACAGCAATCACCCTTTCCCCTTGATCACACAAAATACTACTAATCTCTACATATACTTTACTAACTTATCAGTTTATAACCTGCAGCAACATAACTGTTTGACTCTTCATTTTGACCCAAGAAATACACCAAGATATTACTGTTTATATATACTTATATATGCGTGTGTGTATCTATATCTGTCATACGCACATTTACATGTGTACATGTGATATATATACACATACATATGTATGTATAAATAAATATATATATCATACATATACATAAACTTTTACACACTTTACAACTCCAACAACATATTGTTAGAGATCTCAGAAATTTCAGATCTACTTTTTTTGGCTAATGCCATATAAATGGGAAACTTAATCATGGTCCAGCCTATAAAGACTCTTACATTTAATACTTCTACTTGCATTCCTTTCTTTCGATTCCCATTATAAAATGTTTTCTATGCCGTTTGGGAAAACATATGTCCTACTATATAGTCTCTATCATCATCTCAATATGTTTTTAATATGATATCAAAGTTTCACAGGGTCAACTGTATTCAGTTGTATTAACCATGTCTTTAATTTTCTATATTCTGATGCTTTGACATCTTGAGGCAGTGCTGACCTTGGAGGGATTGCTCCTCCCAGGATTAGCCAATTTCTAGAGACAGTAAACAACTGGATTATGAAAGTGTCTTTCATATGCAAACCAATCACTCCAGAGCCCATATCCTCAATCACCTCCTTTATCTTAGGCACAGGGCCACTATTTACCTGCCCAAATCACCCCAGAGTCGGGTATCATACAACTAGGAAAAGCCCCTAAGCCATAGAGCCTGCTAAAATTATTCAAACTAGCTAATTCTAAACCTGCTTACTTTAACTTGCCTATTCCCTCAGAAACCACGATAAAGGCTCTTGCCCACATTCTCCCCTCACCCTCTGCCTCTTGACTGACCCTGGTGCTTTCCTGGGTGACCCCTGACAGTGTGGCATGCCTCTTGTGATCTGTGATTATAACAGTCTTTTCAGTGGCAGGGATTTCCTGATTTGTTGGTCTTATCTATTTAAATAATAATAAAAGCCATATTTTAAAACACCACCCCAAACAGACAAAAGCTCTGTGGGGTAGTTTATTTGAGAACTGATCCCAAGAGTAGAAATGAAGTATACAGGAGTATTTTAAAAAGGAAGGAAAGCCAGTACAAGGAATAATTCCATATTTTAGTTACCATGCAACTGATAACAGGTATATGATCTTGGGGACCTTCTGAATTGCATTATGAAATATATCTCAGAACTGTCTAGTTGAAGGACATAAGAGGGAAGGATTTAGTCAACATCTCCCATTCCCTTATTAGTCAAGATAATTCCACGTGACTTAATTCTGCCACACATCCCATTTGCACATGTCTGACTGCCCAGTGGTCTGTAATTTGCCCAATGACTTGGCATCAGAGAAGCCCCTGTGCAAGAAGCAAGATATGCACTGCATTGGGCCAATGCAAGGCCCTATCAGATTACGCTTGCATAGAACTGGTCACCACAGCAGTGCCTTGGTTAAGAGAAGACATGATTTGACATGCACACAAGCTGTACCCAAAGCACCTTATACATACTTGTTTTGCAGTTTGTTAATATGTCTGTTAAACCTCTTTAACTCTCTAAGCTCCCCCTCGTTCTCATTTTTTTTATCCTTTGCAAATTATTTGTTGAAGAAATATAGTCAATTATTGTTTAGACTTTTCCAGAGTCTGGATTTTGCTGATTTAGTTTCAATGATGTCATTTAACATGTTCCCCTGGCTCTTTGTTTCTTACAAAATATAAGCTAGGCATGGTGACACACACCTGTCGTCCAAGCTACTCAGGATGCAAAGGCAAAAAAAATTTCTTTAGACCGGGAGTTCAAGGCTGCAGTGTGCTATGATCACACCTGTGAACAGTCACTGTGCTCCAGCCTGGGAAACACACTGAGACTCCATCCAAAAAAAAAATTTAAAAGTACAGATGCTTTGTTTAACTTGAGATACAGTTTGTATAGGAAGTCAAAATAAATGCTTCTGTCTTTGCCTTTTTGAAAATCCGTTTTCCAAACAATGTATTGTTCTCTATCATCTTCCAAAGGACATTTATTAATTTGTGAGGACTGTTATAACAAAGTACCACAGACTGGGTAGCTTTAAACAACAGAAATTTATTTTCTCACAGTTATGGAGCTAGAAGCCTGAAATCAAGTTTTCAGCAGAGTTAGTTCCTCCTGAGGGGCCATCAGGGAAGAATTTTCAGGTTTATAGATGGCCATCTTCTCCCTGTGCCTTCACACTGTCTTCCCTCTGTTCCTCAAAACTCTATCAGCATCTACATATTACCCAATGCAAAAGGAACTTCTATATTTTTAAAGTAGCACCCCACATTTCAGCACCAAAATCTTATATAAATGTCATCTAAATCAGATATGAGTGACTTGAGGTATGATTCATCCTGAGGCAAAATTCTTCTCCATCTGAAAACCTGTAAAACCAGACAAGTTATCTGCTTTAAAAATACAATAGTAGAACAGGCATAGGATAGAAATTCCTATTTCAAGGTGAAAAAATGAGGAAAACAAAGGATCATGGATTGCAAGCAAATTCAAACCTGAACAGGGAAAATTCCATTAGATTTTAAGGCTCAAGAACAAATTTCTTTGGCTCAGTGTTTTGTCCTCTGAGCCCACCCACATGGTGGCCAAGCCTTCTCAGCTCTGGAAAGCAGCCTTACCTACCTCAGCCCTAGAAAACAGACACACACCCTCTGGCACTCACATGCAGATGCCTGGCTAGATGAAATCTGGAGGATATGGTCACATTCCCTGGGCCTATGCCTTTGAGCCCAAGGGAGAAGTGACAGCCCTGCTGACCTCTGATCTACCTTTGGGTTATTCTTGTCTTTTCTTGAAGGATAAGACATGTTTACAGCTGGATAGCTCTATTGGCCCATTCTGTAGAATTCCAGAAGTCCAACAGCCTTCCTTCATTTTATCCCATCTCTGTCCCCTTCAGTCCAAGTTAGCAGCCATTTCTGCTGGTACAAAATTCTCAAAACCCTTTTGGGCCTCCTGTGCAATTCAAAGAAGGTACAAAATCAGACAAGAGAGTCATCCACATATATTTCCTAGACAACTGCCTTTCTATTCCTGGATTCTGCTGAGCTGTTCATTGGATCTATGAATTGCACATGTAATATCTTTAGTAAATTGTTTTCCAGCCATATCCTTGATGTTCTCTCCAGAACACACTTTCTAAGTTTTGCAATATGAATAGGATGAGAATTTCCCAAATCTTCAAGTCTGGTCCCTTTTTACTTAACAAGTCATTCCTCAAATTAATTCTTTCTTTCACATTTTACTATAAAGCAGCAAAAAGAAGCCAGGTCAGGTCTTTGACACTTGGCTTAGAAATCTACTCAGCTAAATATTCATTCATCACTTATAAATTCTGCTTTCCACCAAACACTAGAACACAATTTGTCCAAGTTCTTTGCTAATTTATAACAAGAATAACCTTTCCTCCCATTTCCAATAACATGTTCCTCATTTCTGTTTGAGACCGCACCAGAAGAACCTTAAACATTCGTATTTTTACCATATGATGTTCATGATGATATATATATTCCATAAGATGACAGAAGCTTTCTCTCTTTACAGCTCTTCTCTTTTCCTTCTGAGCATTCACCAAAATCATTTTAATGTCCGTATTTCTACCAATAGTCACTTCAAAGGAATCAAGGCTTCTACTAACATGCTTCTCATTTTATTTTAATTACCATTTCAAAAATCCTAACTTTAATTATTGTCACATTCAGGTTTTGAAGGTTAGGACTTCAACATTTGGACTCTTTTTTTGGAGACAGAGTTTCAGTATGTTGCTCAGGCTAGTGTGTAGTGGTTATTCACAGGCATGATTATAACTCACTACGGCCTTGAACCTCTGAACTTTATCCTCCTGCTTCAGCCTTTTGAGCAGCTGGGACTATAGGCATGCACCACTGAGCCAAACTTCAACATATGAATGTTTTTTGGAGACACAATTCAACCAACAGGAACATTACTTTTTTGCAAATATCAATATGAAATCTTTGTGTGAGACATATTTTATGCTTACAGTCCATTGCAGTTATGATTTTTATTGATGTTCAGATTGTCCCATATTTGGCCTGTGAGATTTTCATCAAATTGACTTCTGAGTCTCTTTGACATGACCCAATGGTCTTTGATACTTTTTTTTTTGTGAGATGGAGTCTTACTCTATCGCCCAGGCTGGAGTGCAGTGGTCCAATCTTGGCTCGCTACAACCTCCGCCTCCTGAGTTCAAGCGATTCTCCTGCCCCAGCCTCCCAAGTAGCTAGGATTACAGGTACCTGCCACCATGCCCAGCTAATTTTTGTACTTTTAGTAGAGATGGAGTTTCTCCATGTTGGCCAGGCTGGTCTCTAACTCCTGACCTCAAGTAATCTGCCTGCCTTGGCCTCCAAAAGTGCTGGGATTACAGGCATGAGCCACCGCACCCCGCCTGATACTTTCCTTGTATTATTATTTTTTTAAATTTTGTGGGAGGAGATTTGCTTTCCTTTTCTCTGAAAGGGGAGGAAATTGAAACTGAGTGGCCCATGATGGAAAGAGGGGAAGTCCAGGGGTGCAGGAGGCCCCTGGGTGAAGGCAGAGGCTAACATGGGGTTCAGAGCTACGGGTGGCCATCAGCCTGACCATCTTTGTGCTGTCTGTCATCACCATCATCATCTGCTTCACCTGCTCCTGCTGCTGCCTAAACAAGATGTGACACCGACCGCATCCGGTTGTCACCACCATCACGTTCACCACTGTGGTGCACGCCCCTTACACTCAGCCTCCAAGTGTGCCACCCAGCTACCCTGGATCGAGCTACCAGGGCTACTACCCCATGCTTCCCCAGCCAGGGATGCCAGCAGCACCCTACCCAACACAGTACCCACCACCTTACTCGGCCCAGTTCATGGGCCCACCGGCTTACCATGAGACCCTGGCCGGAGGAGCAACCGTGCCATACCCCACAAGCCAGCCTCCTTACAACCTGGCCTACATAGATGCTCCGAAGGTGGCTCCCTGAGCGTGCCCCGGCCTCTCCGGCTGCCACTAGGTTATATTGTGTGTGTGTGAGTGGTGTGAAGGCATGGTTCCTTATACCCCATGTGTGCTGTGTGTGTCCTGCCTGTATATGTGGCTTTCTCTGATGCTGATGAGGTGGGGAACGATCCTTGCCAGAGTGGGCTGGGACCAGACTTTCTTCTCTTCCTCACCTGAAATTATGCTTACTAAAATCTCAAGCCAAAGAATGGGGTGGGGAGCACCCTGCGAGGTGGCCCCTGAGAGGTGGGGGGCTCTCCAGGGCATATCTGGAGTTCTTTTCCAGCTTACCCTAGGGTGAGCAAGTGTGGCCTGTCACACCAGGATGGTGCAGCTTTCTGTGAGTATGATATCGATGTGTCCTGGTTTTGGCAACGTAGCCAGCTGCTGCCCAAGGGCAAGGTTTGTCCCCAGAGTTGGGGGTACCCTTTGCAGAGCCAGAGACATGATGCAGGTGAAGCTTGGGATCTGACCAAGTTGGGCTTTGATCCTTTGGACAGATGTCCCATTGCTCCCTGGAGCCTGTGTCATGCCCATTGGGGGTCAGGCAACCTCCTGATGCCAGAACACCTCAGACAGAGCCTTATTTACCTGATAGCTGTCTACCTGGACTGTCCCTGTCCCTGCATCCTCCCTAGGACCACCTGGAGGGCCACACACAGAGCCTAGTTACCCACAGGGAGCTCTCTTGCCCTTGCTGGCCCTGCCCTTCCCACAGGTGAACAGGGTGGTCTGTCCACCAGCACACTCAGGTCTCTTCCCTGCAGTGTTTTCATTTTATTTTAACCAAACATTTTGCCTGTTTTCTGTTTTAAAATGTGATAATTGATGTGAGACTGAAACCCCTGGGTTGTGGAGGGAAATTGGCCAGGAGAAGGACAACCTGGCAACTGTGAGTCCCTGCTTCCCCTGACACCAGCCTCATAGAATATGCAACTTCTGAACCCCAGTCCAGTGTGTTCTGGCAGCAGGGACACCTGGGCCAAGGGGCCATCTGGACCAAAGGTGGGGTGTGGGGCCCTGGATGGCAGACATGAATACCTTGGTGTTCCCTGTCTCTCAGTTATTGTTTCACCAAAGCTGTCTCAGCTTCGTATCTGTTGTGTTTCTGAGAGTCTACGGTCTGCACCCTTGTTTATAACAAATGCAATAGTTTGGGAAAAAAATTGTGGGCACATAGTAGAGGTATGTATTTATTGGGTACATGAGATGTGATACAGGCATGCAATGTGAAATAAGCACATCATGAAGAATGAAATATCCATCCCCTCAAGCATTTATCCTTCAAGTTACAAACAATTCAACACACCCTTTAAGTTGTTTTAAAATGTACAATTAAGTTATTATTGACTATAGTCACCCTTTGTGCTATCAAATAGTAGTTCCTATTCATTCTTTCTAATTATTACTTGTACCCATAAAACACCCCCACCTCCCCCACATGCCCCCAATACCCTTCCCAGCCTTTGGTAACCGTTCTTCTACTCTTTATCTCCATGAGTTCAATTGTTTTGAGTTTTAGATCCCACAAGTAAATGAGAACGTGAAACATTTGTTTTTCTGTGCCTGGCTTGTTTCACTTAATGTAATGATCTACAGTTCCATCCATGTTGTTGCAAATGACTGGATCTCATTCTTTTTTATGGCTGAATAGTACTCCATTGTGTCTATGTACCATATGTTCTTTACCCATTCATCTGTTGATGAACACTTACGTTGCTTCCAAATCTTAGCTCTTGTAAACACTGCTGCAACAAACATAGGCATGCAGATATCTCTTTGATATACTGATTTTCTTTCTTTTGGGTATATACCAAGCACTGGGATTTCTGGATCATATGGCAGTTAAATATTTTTTGTCTTCTGAGGAGCCTGAAAACTGTTCTCCATAGTGGTTGTACTAATTTACATTCCCACCAAACAGTGTACACATCCTAACCAGCATTTGTTATTATCTGACTTTTGGATATAAGCCATTCAAACTGGGGTGAGATGATCTCATTGTAGTTTTGATTTGCATTTCTCTAATGAGTAATGATGTTGAGCACATTTTCATATGCCTCTTTGCAATATGTATGTCTTCTCTTGAGAAATGCCTATTCAAATATTTTGCCCATTTTTGACTGGAATTACTAGATTTTCTCCAGTAGAGTTCTTTCAGTTCCTTGTAAATCCTGGTTATTAATCTCTTGTCAGATGGGTAGTTTGCAAATATTTTCTCCCATTCTTAGGGGTGTCTATTCACTTGGTTGATTGTATCTTTTGTTGTGCAGAAGCTTTTAAACTTGATGTAATCCCATTTGTCCACTTCTGCTTTGGTTGCTTGTACTTGTGGAGTATTTATGAAGACTGTATTTTCCCCAGTGCATGTTCTTGGCACCTTTGTCACAAATGAGTTCACTGTTGGTGTGTGGATTTGTTTCTGGGTTGTCTATACTGTTCCATTGGTCTGTGTATCTGCTTTTATGCCAGTATGATGCTGTTTTGGTTACAACAGCTCTATAGTATGATTTAAAGTCAGGTGATGTGATTCCTCCAGTTTTGTTCTTTTTGCTTAGGATAGCTTTGGCTATTCTGGGTCTTTGTGGTTCTGTATAAATTTTAGGATCATATTTCTGTGAAGAATGTCATTGGTATTTTTATAGGATTTCATTGAATATGTAGATTGCTTTGGGTAGTATGGACATTTTAGCAATATTGATTCTTCCAATCCATGAACATGGAATATTTTTTTCATTTTTTGGTGATCTCATCAATTTCGTTCATCAGTGTTTTATAGTTTTCATTATAGAGATATTTAACTTCTTTGGTTCATTCCTAGGTATTTAATTTTATTAAATACTATTGGCTATTGTAAATGAGATTACTTTTTAATATCTTTTTCAGATTGTTCACTTTTGGCATATAGAAACACTACTGATGCCTGAGAGATGGCCGTGATGGTGTTCTGGTATCAGCAGAATAGCAATGCCCAGGAGTCCACCACCACCCATAATCTCTTGTGGTTGCACAGAGCTGCAGACAGAAGGGAGCAATGGCAAAAAATAAGTGCTGGGCAGTTTTCATACGGTGCTGCAAGACATGCTGCGCTTTTCCCTGAGGGTGAAAGACAGCCTGATGATGGTGGTACAATCAATGACATCTCTGTGCTGGGAGTGACCCGCTCGGGGGCCCAGGCTGATCATTTCACACAGACACCCCTGGATCCTGGAAGCCAGGTCCTGGTCTGGGTAGACTGGGAGTGGAGGTTTGACCACATGCAGCAGCATTAAGGGCAGCATCTCATCACAGCAGTTGCTGATTGTCTGTCTGAGTTAAAAACAACATCATGGGAGTTAGAGAGATTTCAGAGTGTGATTGAACCGGAAAGCCCCTCTGTGAATGCAGAGAAAATAACTGCCACTGAAAAGAGTGTCAATAAAAATATCAGGGATCAGCTGCTCAAGAAAGTATGAGAACTGAGCCTGAATGATCCTGAGGTGGAGCAGGTGAGAGGCTGGGGTCTGCCACATGATCATGCTGGGCCCATTGGAATTGTTACCATCAAGGGTGATGATTTCAACACGTGCTGTGGGATCCCCATGAGCAATCTCCGTGACCTTCCAGTCACTAAGATTCTAGGCACCGAGAAGAGGAAAAGGAATAAAATCAACCTGATATTTCTGGCTGGGAACCAGATGCTGAAGTGGATGAAGAGAAGTCATGAAACTGAAAAAGCACTGAATCACTCTGCTTAAGTGTGGAGCAGAGGATCACACGGAAGCAGCGAAAAAGCTCCAGAATGTGGTCAGGCGCAGTGGCTCACGCCTGTAATCCCAGCACTTTGGGAGGCTGAGGCGGGCGGATCACGAGGTCAGGAGATGGAGACCATCCTGGCTAACACGGTGAAACCCCGTCTCTACTAAAAATACAAAAACTTAGCCAGGTGTGTGGCAGGCGCCTGTAGTCCCAGCTACTTGGGAGGCTGAGGCAGGAGAATGGTGTGAACCCAGGAGGCGGAGCTGCAGTAAGCCGGGATCATACCACTGCACTCCAGCCTGGGCGACAGAGAGAGACTCTGTCTCAAAAATTAATTAATTAATTAGTTAGTTAATTTAATTAAATTAAAAAAAGAAAAAGCTCCAGAACTACACCAAGCTCCTGCAGAACAACCTGAATCTGCTCAGAGACTCAGCTGTGCACATTGCCCATAGCCTCAGGACCCACCCAGACTGGGGGGATGTGGTCATATTACACAGGAAGGAGGGTGATTCATAGTTCATGAATATCGTTGCCAATGAGAATGGGTCAGAGGATTCCTTCCTGTTCTTAATCATGGGTGATGAGAAAGGTGCTACGTTCTTTTTACTGGCAGGGCCACCTGAGACCATGGAAACCCTGGAGCCCAGGGTGGATGAAGTCCTAGAAGGCAAAGGAGTAGGGAAGAAAGGCTGCTTTCAGGGCAAAGTCACCAACATGAGCCAGCAGTCAGAGGTGATATCACTTCTTCAGAACTACATCAGCACACACAGTGCTAGGAAGTGAGAACTCCTCTTACCACAGAAGGAGTCTTTTGGATGATTAAATAGCTTGACTTGAAAAAAAGAAATGCTACTGATTTTTGTATGTTAATTTTCTATCCTGTAATTTTATTGAATTTGTTTATAAATTCTAATAGTTTTTGGTGGAATCTTTAGGTTTTTCCAACTATAAGATCATATCATCTGCAAACAAGGATAATTTGACTCCTTTCAAATGTGGAAGCCCTTTACATCTTTGTCTTGACTGATTGATCTACCTAGGACTTCCAGTACTATGTTGAATAACAGAGGCAACAGTGGGCATCCTGGTTGCGTTCCAGATCTTAGAGGAAAGACATTCAGTTTTTCCCCATTCAGTATGATACAAGCTGTGGGTCTGCTGCATATAGCTTTTATGATGTTGAGATATGTTCCTTCTATCCCTAGTTTTTTGAGAGTTTTTATCATGAAGGGACGTTGAATTTTATCAAATGCTTTTTCAGCATCCATTGAAATGATCATAAGGTTTTTATCCTTCATTCTATTGATATTGATGTATCACATTGACTTGTGTATGTTGAACCACCTTGGGTCTCAGGAACAAATCTTACTTGGTCATGATGAATGACCTTTTTAATGTATTGTTGAATTCAGTTTGCTAGTATTTTGTTGAGAATTTTTGAATTAATATTCATCGGAGATACTGGACTATATTTTCCTTCCTTCCTTCCTTCCTTCCTTCCTTCCTTCCTTCCTTCCTTCCTTCCTTCCTTCCTTCCTTC
>NW_012122598.1:5095219-5125580 GCF_000951035.1 Colobus angolensis palliatus
CTCCCTCCCTCCCTCCCTCCCTCCCTTCTTTCATGTATTTTTTGATGTGTCTTTGCCTGGTTTTGGTATCAGGGTAATACTGGCCTCATAGATTGATTTTGGAAGTATTCCCTCCTCCTTTTTTTTCTGGAGAGGTTGAGTAGGATTGATATTAGTTCTTTAAATGTTTGGTGGAATTCAGCAATTAAGCCATAGGGTCCCAGGCTTGCTTGCTTGCTTGCTTGCTTTTTCTTTCTTTCTTTCTTCCTTTCCTTTCCTTTCCCTTCCCTTCCCTTTCCTTCCTTCCTTCCTTCTTCCTTCCTTTCTTTCTTTCCTTTCTTTCTTCTTTCTTTCGTTCATTTTTTCGTTTTGTTTTGTTTCGTTTTTTTACCTGAGAGACTTTTTATTATGACTTGAATCTCATCATTTGTTATTGGTCTGCTGAGGTTTTGGATTTCCACTGGTTCAATCTTGGTAGGTTGTATGTGTCCAGGAATTTGTCCATTTCTTCTAGATTTTCCAACTTATTGACATATAGTTGTTCTCCTTGTATTCAATATGAAAACAATTCTAGCCCTGAAATCAGCCATTTGATGAACAGGCCCTCATTCCTTTGAGGAGAAGAGAGAGTTAGGGATCCCAATCTGGGTCTCTAAGGGCACTCATTCCTACTGGATTGGTAATTATTTCAAGACATTATTTAGGGAATATATTTTTTTATTTTACTTTATGTTCTGGGATACATGTGCTGAATGTGCAGGTTTGTTACATAAATATACATGTGCCATGGTGGTTTGCTGCACCTATCAACCGGTCACCTAGGTTTTAAGCCCTGCTTGCATTAGGTATTTGTCCTAATGCTCTCCCTCCCCTTTCCCCCCACCTGCTGACAGGCCCTGGTGTGTGATGTTCCCCTCCCTGTGTCCATGTGTTCTCATTGTTCAACTCCCACTTATGAGTGAGTACATGTAGTGTTTGGTTTTCTGTTCCTGTGTTACTTTGCTGAGGATGATCGTTTCCAGCTTCATTTATGTTCCTGCAAAGGACATGATCTCATCTTTTTTTATGGCTGCATAGTATTCTGTGGTTTATATGAACCATGATTTGTTACCCAGTCTATCATTGATGGGCATTTGGGTTGGTTCCAAGTCTTTGCTCTTGTGAACAGTGCTGCAATAAACGTATGTGTGCATATGTCTTTACAGTAAAATGATTTATAATCCTTCAGGTATATACCCAGTAATGGGATTGCTGGCTCAAATGGTATTTCTGGTACTAGATCCTTGAGGAATTGCCACGCGGTCTTCCACAATGTTTGAACTAACTTACACTCCCACCAGGATTGTAAAATTCTTCCTATTTCTCCGCATCCTTGCCAACATCTGTTGCTTCCAGACTTTTTAATGATCATCACTCTAACTGGCGTGAGATGGTATCTCATTTTCTAATTTTGATTTGCATTTCTTTAATGAACAGTGATGACGAGCTGTTTTTCATATGTTTGTTGGCCGCATAAATGTCTTCTTTTGAGAAGTGTCTGTTCATATCCTTCACCCACTTTTTCATGGGGTTGTTTTTTTCTTGTAAATTTGTTTAATTTCCTCATAGATTCTGGATATTAGACCTTTGTCAGCTGGATAGATTGCAAAATATTTCTCCCATTCTGTAGGTTGCCTGTTCACTCTGATGATATTTTATTTTGCTGTGTAGAAGCTCTTTAGTTTAATTAGGTTGCATTTGTCATTTTTGGCTTTTGTTGCCATTGCTTTTGGTGTTTTAGTCATGAAGTCTTTGCCTATGCCTATGTCCTGAGTGGTATTGCCTAGGTTTTCTTCTAGGGTTTTTATAGTTTTAGGTTTTACATTTAAGTCTTTAATCTATCTTGAGTTAATTTTTGAATAAGGTGTAAGGAAGGGGTCCAGTTTCAGTTTTCTGCATATGGCTAGCCAGTTTTCCCATCATGACTTATTAAATAGGGAATCTTTTCCCCATTTCTTGTTTTTGTCAGGTTTGTCAAAGATCAGATGGCTGTAGATGTGTGATGTTATTTCTGAGGCCTCTGTTCTGTTCCATTGGTCTGTATATCTGTTTTGGTACCAGTACTATGCTGTTTTGGTTACTGTAGCCTTGTAGTATAGTTTGAAGTCAGGTAGCATGATGCCTCCAGCTTTGTTCTTTTTACTTAGGATTGTCTTGGCTATATGGGATCTGTTTTGGTTCCAAATGAAATTTAAAGTAGCTTTTTATAATTATGTGAAGAAAATCAGTGGTAGCTTGATGGGAATAGCATTGAATCCATAAATTACTTTGGGCAGTATGGCCATTTTCACAATATTGATTATTCCTATCCATGACCATGGAAAGTTTTTCCATTTGTTTCTGTCCTCTCTTATTTGCTTGAGCAGTGGTTTGTAGTTCTCCTTAAGAGGTCCTTCATGTCCCTTGCAAATTGTATTCCTAGGTATTTTATTTTATTTTATTTTATTTTATTTGTAGCAACTGTGAATGGGAGTTCACTCATGATTTGGCTCTCTGCTTGTCTATTATTTGTGTATAGGAATACTTGTGATTTCTGCACATTGATTTTGTATCCTGAGACTTTGCTGAAGTTGTTTATCAGCTTAAGGAGTTTTTGGGCTGAGACGATGGGGTTTTCTAAATATACAATCATGTTGTCTGCAAGCAGAGACAATGTGACTTCCTCTCTTCCTATTTGAATACCCTTTATTTCTTTCTGTTGCCTGATTGCTCTGACCAGAACTTCCAACACTATGTTGAAATGAGTGGCGAGAGAGGGCATCCTTGTCTTGTGCCAGTTTTCAAAGAGAATGCTTCCAGCTTTTGCCCATTTAGTATGATATTGGCTATGGGTTTGTCATAAAAAGCTCTTATTGTTTTGAGATACGTTCCATCAATACCTAGTTTATTGAGAGTTTTTAGCATAAAGGGGTGTTGAATTTATCGAAGGCCTTTTCTGCATCTATTGAGATAATCATGTGGTTTTTTTCATTGGTTCTGTTTATGTGATGTATTATGTTTATTGTTTTGTGTATATTGAACCAGCCTTGCCTGCCAGGGATGAAGCTGAATTGATTGTGGTGGATAAGCTTTCTAATGTGCTGCTGGATTTTAGGTTTGCCAGTATTTTGAGGATTTTTGCATTGATGTCATCAGGGATATTGGCCTGAAATTTTCTTTTTTTTGTTGTCTCTGCCAGGTTTTGGTATCAGGATGATGCTGGCCTCATAAAATGAGTTAAGGAGGAGTCCTTCTTTTCTATTGTTTGGAATAGTTTCAGAGGGAATGGTACCATCTCCTCTTTGTACCTCTGGTAGAATTTGGCTGTGAATCAGTCTGGTCCTGGGCTCTTTTTGGTTGGTAGGCTAATAATTACTGCCTAAATTTCAGAACTTGTTAATGGTCTATTCAGAGATTTGATGTCTTCCTGGTTTAGTCTTGGGAGGGATTATATGTCCAGGAATTTATCCATTTCTTCTAGATTTTCTAGTTTATTTGCATCAAGGTGTTTATACTATCCTCTGATGGTAGTTTATATCTCTGTGTGATCAGTGGTGATATCCCTTTTGTCATTTTTTATTGTATCTCTTTAATTCTTCTCTCTTTTCTTCTTTATTACTCTGGCTAATGGTCTATCTATTTTGTTAACCTTTTCATAAAACCAGCTCCTGGATTCATTGATTTTTTGAAGGGCTTTTCATGTCTCTCTCTCTTTCATTTCTGCTCTGATCTTGTCTTCTGATAGCTTTTGAATTTGTTTGCTCTTGTTTCTCTAGTTCTTTTAATTGCGATGTTAGGGTGTCAACTTTAGATCTTTCCCACTTTCTGATGTGGGCATTTAGTGCTATAAATTTCCTTCTAAATACTCCTTTAGCTGTGTTTCAGAGATTCTGGTACATTGTCCTTTGTTCTGATTGGTTTCAAAGAGCTTTGTTATTTCTGCCTTAATTTTGTTAGTTACCCAGTAGTCATTCTGGAGAAGGTTGTTCAGTTTCCATGTAATTGTGTGGTTTTGAGTGAGTTTCTTAATTCTGAGTTCTATATTGATTGCACTGTGGTCTGGGAGGGTGCATGTTATCATTTCCATTCCTTTGCATTTGCTGAGGAGTGTTTTACTTCTAATTATGTCATCGATTTTGGAACAAGTGCTATGTGGTGCTGAGAAGAATATATATTCTGTTGATTTGGGGTGGAGAGTTCTGTAGATATCTATGAGATCCGCTTGGTCCAGAGCTGAGTTCAGGTCCTGAATATCCTTGTTAATTTTCTGTCTCATTGATCTCTCTATTATTGACAGTGGAGTGTTAAAGTCGCCCATTATTATTGTGTGGGAGTCTACATCTCTTTGTAGGTCTCTAAGAAGTTGTTTTATGAATCTGGGTGCTCCTGTATTGGGTGCATATATATTTAGGATAGTTAGCTCTTCTCTTTGCATTGATCCCTTTACCATTATGTAATGCTCTTCTTTGTTTTTTTAAAATCTTTGTTGTCTTAAAGCCTGTTTTATCAGAGACTAGGATCGCAAAACCTGCTTTTCTTTGCTTTCTATTTGCTTGGTAAATATTCCTCCATCCCTTTATTTTGAGCCTATGTGTGTCTTTGAATGTCAGATGGGTCTCCTGGATGCAGGATACTGGATACACTGATGGGTCTTGACTCTTTATCCACCTTGCCAGTCTGTGTCTTTTAATTGGGGCATTTAGCTTGTTTACATTTAAGGTTAATGTTGTTTTGTGTGAATTTGATCCTGTCATTATGATGCTAGTTGGTTATTTTGCACATTAGTTGATGCAGTTTCTTCATAGTGTCATTGGTCTTTATAATTCAGTGTATTTTTGTAGTGGCTGGTACCAGTTTTTCCTTTCCATATTTAGGGCTTCCTTCAAGAGTTCTTGTAAGGCAGGCCTGGTGGTGACAAAATCCAATAGCATTTGCTTGTCTGTAAAGGATTTTATTTCTCCTTCATTCATCAAACTTAGTTTGGCTGGATATGAAATTCCAGATTGAAAATTCTTTTCTTTAAGGATATTGAATATTGGCCCCCACTTTCTTCTGGCTTGTAGGATTTCTGCAGCAAGATCCACTGTTAGTCTGATGGGCTTCCCTTTATAGGTAACCTGACCTTTCTCTCTGGCTGTGCTTAACATTTTTTTCTTCATTTCAACCTTGGAGTATCTGAAGATTATGTGTGTTGGAGTTGCTCTTCTCAATGAGTATCTTTGTGGTGTTTTCTGCATTTCCTGAATTTGAATCTTGGCCTGTCTTGCTACGTTGGGGAAGTTCTCCTGGATAATATCCTGAAGTCTGTTTTCCAACTTGGTTCCATTCTCCCTGTCACTTTCAGGGACCCCAATCAATCGTAGATTTGGTTTTTTCACATAGTCCCATATTTCTTGGCGGTTTCGTTTGTTCTGTTTCAATGTTTTTTCTCTAATCTTGTCTTCATGTCTCATTTCAGTACATTGATGTTCAATCTCTGATATCCTTTCTGTCACTTATCAATTTAGCTGTTGATTCTTGTGTATGCTTCATGAAGTTCTTGTGCTGTGTTTTTCAGCTCCATCAGGTCATTTACGTTTTTCTCTAAACTGGTATTCTAGTTAGCATTTCCTGTAACTTTTTGTCAAGGTTCTTAGCTTTCTTGCATTGGGTTAGAACATACTCCTTTAGGTCAGAGGAGTTTGTTATTACCCACCTTCTGTAGCCCACTCCTGTCAATTTGTCAAGCTCATTCCCTGTCCAGTTTTTTCCCTTGCTGGAGAGGATTTGTGATCATTTGAAGGAGAAGAGGCATTCTGGTTTTTGGCATTTTCAGCATTTTTGTGCTGGCTTTTCCTCATCTTCATGGATTTATATACCTTTGATCTTTGAGGTTGATGACCTCTGGATGGGATTTCTGTGTGGGGGTTCTTTTTGTTGATGTTGATGTTATTGGTTTCTGTTTGTTAGTTTTCCTTCTAATAGTCAAGCCCCTCTTCAGGTCTGCTGCAGTTTGCTGGAGATCCACCCCAAACTCAATTTGCCTGGGTATCACCAGCAGACGCTGCAGAACAGCAAAGATTGCTGCCTGGTCCTTCCTCTGAAAGCTTCATCCCAGAGGGGCACCAGCCTGATGCCAGCCAGAGCTTTCTTGTATGAGGTGTTTGTCAACCCCTGTTGGGACATGTCTCCCAGTCAGGAGGCACAGGGTCAAGGACCCACTTGAAGAGGCAGTCTGTCCCTTAGCAGAACTCAAGCGCTGTGCTGGGAGAACCCTCCTTGTCAGGATTTGATGCTCTCTTCAGAGCTGACAGGCAGAAACATTTAAGTTCACTGAAGCTGTGCCCGTAGCCACCCCTTCTCCCAAGTGCTCTGTCTTAGGGAGATGGGAGTTTTATTTATAAGCCCTGACTGGGGCTGCTGTCTTTCTTTCAGAGATGCCCTGCCCAGTGAAGAGGAATCCAGAGGAGCAGTCTGGCCACAGCCACTTTGTCATGCTGTGTTGAGTTCCACCCAATCCTCAGCACTGTGAGGGGTAAATCACCTACTCTAGCCTCAGTAATGGTGGATGCCCCTCCCCTCACCAAGCTTGATTGTCTCATGTCGACTTCAGACTGCTGTGCTGGCAGCAAGAATTTCGAGCCAGTGGTTCTTAGCTTGCTGGGCTCTGTGGGAGTGGGACCTGCTGAGCAAGACCACTTGGCTCCTGGCTTCAGCCCCCTTTCCAGGGTAGTGAATGGGTCTGTCTTGCTGGGGTTCCAGGCACCACTAGGGTATAAAAAAAAAAGTCTCTTGCAGTTAGCTCAGTGTCTGCCCAAACAGCCACCCAGTTTTCTGTTTGAAACCCAGGGCCCTGGTGATGTAGGCACATGAGGGAATCTCCTGGTCTGTGGATTGCAAAAACTGTGAGAAAAACATAGTATCTAGGCTGGATACCACAGTCCCTCATGGCTTCCCTTGGCTGGGAAAGGGAGGCTACCCTGCTGCTTGCACCTCCTGGGTGAGGTGATGCCCCACCCTGCTTCTGCTCACCTTCCGTGGGCTGCACCCACTGCCTAACCTGTCCCAATGAAATGAACAGGGTACCTCATTTGAAAATGCAGAAATTATCTGCCTTCTGCATTGGTCTCACTGGGAGCTGCAGACTGGAGCTGTTACTATTCAGCCATCTTGCCAGCAGCCCCTGTGAATACATTTGTATGTGATGACAATATAAATCATGATATCATACTGATTGCATAACCTCATTGATGTTACTTCTGTATCTCCTTTCTCTTAAACTGAAAATTCAAATTTTATTGATATTAACAACGTTGCACATTTCCATTATCCAAACACATGCACATATACACACACCACAATATTAAACACTTCAGTGTTTTTACATTTGTTTCATTTTTGTTTTGGTAACTCTTTTTGTCCTTAGGATATGTCTTGTTAAAAACGTATAGTCAAACGACAAATTACTATGTTTTAAAGTCATTCAAAGAACTCTCTGTGTGGTTAAGCCATCAACCTGTCACATGGTTAAATTCAATTATTTCATTTTTCTTTCTTTTGATTTTTAGAGATTGCTTTTAAAAAAATAGTTTTGTTTTACAATTCTATACACTATTTCATAGTTACCATGTCAAATTCATAAAACAGGCATGGTCAGAAAAATCAAGATTTGATCAACTATCCACCCTCATTTGTTCTCTTTTCTTAGATGACAAGATACTACGGAAACAACCAACCAAACAAACAAATGCCCAGTCAAGAAAAAGCCACATTCAAAATGGTAGGCAATTTCATGGTGTTTTTACTCACCCTTGCCCCACCACTTCGCTGGCACAAAGCAGAATGGTCAGAAGAAAGAGGCCAAGTCCCTGGTCCCTCCATTAAAATGGAAAAAGCAGAGTGCTAATTGTAAAGTTCTTTCCTGTGTCCAAGGGACTGGTATGTGACTCACCTGTCTTGCAACTCAGAGAGATAAGAGTGCATAATTTGAATATTAGGCTGAAAGGTGAAGAAGGGAGTGGCAGGTGAAGCAGCATCTCATACTGAAGAAGTACTACAGAGTCACACATGACTGGTGGCAATAGATTGTGGGTAGAGGAATATAATGGCATATCTAAGGCTCAGCAAAGAACCTGGGGTGACACTGTTTTAAATATTAATAATCTCAGGTAAACTGGGAAGAAATACAGCACACATACAGAAGCCCAGACAGAATTCATACCCACAAAAGACCAGGGAAGCCCTTAAGCGTTGACTCCTGACTGATCTCAAAGCTCAACAACCCCCTAGTTAGTAAAGGCCTTCATAGCAGTCTTCAAAGACTGGAATATATGTTATTTTTTAATGTTCCATTTTCAACAAATATGACAAAGAATATAAAGAAATAGGGGAAGATGGCCATTCAAATGAATAAACTAAATTTCTAGACACAGTCTCTGATGAAACACATTCAACAGACTTATTAGAAACTTTAAAACAACTGTCTTTTATATATGTTCAAAACGTCAAAGGAAAATTGAAGCAAAGAACTAAAGAAAGCCTGGAAAACATTTTATGAACAAAATGAGAATATAAACAAAAAGATAGAAACTATATAAAAAATTCTAGAGCTGAAAAACACAATAAAAGAATTGAAAAATTCACTAGAGGTGTTTATCAGCAGACTCAAACAGGGAGATAAAAGAATCAGTGAGTTTCAACTAGGTCATTTGAAATCATTTAGTCAGAAGAAAAAGAAAAGAAATGGAAGAAAGTGAACAGGGCCTGAGTGGACTAATATACACATTGTATGAGTTCCAGAAGGAGAAGAGAGACAGAAAAGGGAAAGAAGATTAATTGAAGAAATATGGCTGAAAGTTTACCAAATCTGAGGAAAGACATAAATGTACAAATTCAAGAAGCTCAATGAACTCCAAGTGGGATAAAACCAGAAATACACCTAGACACTTTATAGTCAAGCTGTTAAAAGCAAAAGACAATGAAAAAGTCCTGAAAGCGCCAAGAGAAAAGTGACTCATCACATTCAAGGGATTTTCCAGTTATCAGCAGATTACTCAGCAGAAACCTTACAGTCCAGAAGAGAGTGGGATGACATTTTTAAAGTATTAAAAGAAAAAATCTGTCTAATGAGAGTTCTACAACCACCAACACTATACTTTAAAAATGAAAATGAGGTAGAAATTAAGACATTCCCAGATAAATAAAAGCTGCGGGAATTCATTGTCATTAGACCTGCTCTATGAGAAATGCAAAAGAAAGTCCTTCAAGTTAAAATAAAAAGATACTTGACAGTAACACAAAGCTTTATGACAGTAAAAAGTCTCAGGTGAAGATGTCGATATAGATACATAACCAAACATTACTGTAATATTGTAATTTGTAATTTTGTAATTAATATTGCAATTTTGGTTTAAAACTTCACTTTCAATTTTTGACAGGATTTATAAGACATTTGAAGTTTTTCCTCTTTTTTTGATGTAGGCATTTATAAATATAAACCTCCTTCTTAGTACTGCTTTTGCTGTATCCCATGGGTTTTGGTATACTGAGTATTCATTATCATTTGTTTCAAGAAATTTTTCAATTTCCTTCTTAATTTCTTCATTGACTTGCTGGTCATTTGGGAGCATATTATTTAATTTCCATATATTTGTATAGTTTCCAAAATCTCTCCTGTTACTGATTTTCAGTTTTATTTCCTTTCTACTCTAACAGTATAGTACTGAGTTCAATGCCTCACAGCTGTGTTCTCCTGCCCCCAGTGCCCAGAGATGCTCTCTGTACCATGCCGCACTGCAACAGGGTAGGGGAGAGAGTGGAGTCGGTGACTCCAGTCAGGTCTGTTTTTTGCTATCTTTTCAGTGCCTCTTTCAGCAATATGAGGTTAAAACCAGGTACTATGAGTGCTCACTTGATTTTTGGTTCTTATGAAGGTGTTTCTTTTCTGTGTAGATAGTTGTTAAATTGGTGTCCTTGTAGGTGAAATGATCAGTGGAGCCTTTATTCTGCCATCTTGCTCCACCTTACAAAAAATTAAAATTTTTAAAGAAGGAAAATCTACAGTCAATACTCTAAGATTTTAAGAGTATGAAAACAGGCTGGGCGCAGTGGCTCATGCCTGTAATCCTAGCACTTTGGGAGGCTGAGGTGGGTAGATCACCTAAGGTCAGCAGTTTGAGACCAGCCTGGCCAACATGGTGAAACACCATCTCTACTAAAAGTACAAAAATTAGCCAGGCGTGGTGGTGCGTGCCTGTAATCCCAACTACCCAGGAGGCTGAGGCAGGAGAATTGCTGGAACCCAGGAGGCAGAGGCTTCAGTGAGCTGAGATACTGCCACTGCACTCTAGCCTGGGTGACAGTGAAACTCCATCTAAAAAACAAACAAACAACAACAACAAAAACCCACAAAAATATAGCATCACACCAAACACAAAATAAGTAGGAGGAAGAAAATAATAAACAAAAAATAAATGAGTAAAATTTAAAACAGAAATATATAGAAAAAATACTTAAAACTAATCTTGATTCTTGGAGAAGATCAACAAAATTGATAAAAGTTTATGATGGGGCCGGGCGCGGTGGCTCAAGCCTGTAATCCCAGCACTTTGGGAGGCCGAGACGGGCAGATCACGAGGTCAGGAAATCGAGACCATCCTGGCTAACACGGTAAACCCTGTCTCTACTAAAAAATACAAAAAAACGAGCCGGGCGAGGTGGCGGGCGCCTGTAGTCCCAGGTACTCGGGAGGCTGAGGCAGGAGAATGGCCTAAACCCAGGAGGCGGAGCTTGCAGTGAGCTGAGATCCGGCCACTGCGCTCCAGCCCTGGCGACAGAGCGAGACTCCGTCTCAAAAAAAAAAAAAAAAAAAAAAAAGTTTGTGATGAATAAGGAAAAAAGAGAGAAGTCACAACTTATCAACATCAGGAATGATGGGAACAATATCAAAGCACCCATAGATATTAGAAGATTTATAAAAGAATATTATGAAAATCTTTATACCAACAAATAACAAAACAGATAAAATGTACAAATTCTGACAAAGACACAAATTACCAGGCTGGGCGCGGTGGCTCGCGCCTGTAATCCCAGCACTTTGGGGGGACGAGGTGGGCAGATCACGAGGTCAGGAGAGCCAAGATTGCCCCACTGCACTCCAGCCTGGCAACAGAGCAAGACTCCGTCTCAAAAAAAAAAAAAAAAAAAAAGACACAAATTACCAATTGTCTCTGAAAAATAGACAATATGAATAGGCCTCGGTCAAATAAAAAAATGAATTCCAAACTTAAAAGCTTCCCACAATGAAAGCCCAGGCCTACATGGCATCTCTGGTGGAGTCTATTATTTAAAAGAAATACAATGTACTCATCACCCAAATAGTGTACATTGTACCCATTAGGTAGTATTTAATCCCTCACCTCACTCCCAACCATCCCACCTTTTGTAGTCTCCAACGTCTGTTATTCCACTCTGTATGTCCACATGTACACACTGTTTAGCTCCCAGTTTTAAGTGAGAACATGTGGATTTTGACTTTCTGTTTCCGAGTAATTGCACTTAGGATAATGCCTCCAGTTCTAGCTGTATTGCTGTAAAACACATGATTTTATTCTTTTTGTATGGTTGAGTAGTATCCCATGGTGTGTGTGTGTGTATGTGTGTGTGTGTGTGTGTGTGTGTGTGTGTGTGTGTATGGCATTTTAAATCTGATCATCCCAGTTAGAGTGGCCATTACTTAAAAGTCAAAAAAAATCGACATTATTGATGCTCAAATTGTACCATATTTGTCTGGTGGAAACCTCTTGAAGTTGGCTCTTGAGTTCCCTTGAAACCTAGACTTTATCACCACATAATATAACCATGTAACACAACTGCACTTGTACCCCTAAATCTAAAAAAATAAAATAATAATAATAAAGGCAATGGGTAGAAATACAGTAACTGTGTTTGAATCTATGAGTTCATAATAACATTTTTAAAACAAATAATCCCTTTTAAAAGTGAGCAAAGGACATGAATAGATATTTCACAAAAGAAGATATACAGATGGCCAAAAAACATATGAAAAAATGCTCAACATCACTAATCATTTGAAAAATTCAAATTAAAACTACAACAAGATACCACCTTGCTCCTGCAAGAATGGCCATTATGAATAAGTCAAAAAAGTACAGATGTCAACATGGATGTGGGGAAAAAAGAACACTCATACACTGCTGGTGGGAATGTAAATTAATACAACCTCTATGGAAAACGGTATGGAGATTTTTTAAAGAGCTAACAGTAGATCTACCATCTGATCCAGACATCCCATTACTGGGTATCTACCCAGAGGAAAAGAAGTCTTTATATGAAAAAGACATTTGCACATGTATGTTTATAGCAGCACCATTCACAACTGCGAAGATGTGGAACCAACCTAAGTGCCTATTGACTAATGAGTGGATCAAGAAAATAAGGTATGCATACACCATGAAACACTACTCAGCCATGACAATGAATAAAATAATGCCTTTGGCAGCAAGTTGGATGGAGCTGGAGGGTATTATTCTAAGTGAAGTAACACAGGAGTAGAAAACCAAAAATTGTATGTTCTCACTTATAAATGGGAGCTAAGCTATGAGTATGCAAAGCATACAGAGTAATATAATGGACTTCAGAGATTCAGAAGGGGAAGATTGGGAGGGGGACTAGAGAAAAAACTACACATTAGTTGCAATGTACACTACTCACACAAGTGCACTAAAAATCAGAATTTGCCCCTATATAATTCATCCATATAACAAAAACCATTTGTACCCCAAAAGGTATTGATATAAATAATAAATAATATTTTTTAAAACTCAAAAAAGAAATATAATAATCATATTGAAATAATAAAATAAACATTTGTCACCTCATGTTATTTTTTTATTTTATAATTTCAACTTTTATTTTAGATTCAAGGGGTACATGTGTAGGTTTGTTACATGGGTATATTATGTGATGCTGAGGTTTCGGGTGTAAATGATCCCATCACCCATGTAGTGAGCATAGTATCCAATACGTTGTTTTTCAGCCCTTGCCCTCCTCATTTTCTTCCACCAAGTCGTCCCCAGTGTCTATTGCTCCCATCTTTATGTCTATGTGTACCCAATGCTTAGCGTCCACTTATAAGTGAGAACACGTGGTATTTGGTTTTCTGGTCCTGCATTAATTGGCTTAGGATAATGGCCTCTAGCTGCATTCATGCTGCTGCAAAGGACATGATTTCATTCATTTTATGGCTGCCTAGTATTCCATGGTATATATGTACCACATCTTCTTTATCGAATCCACCGCTGATGGGCACCTGTATTGATTTCATGTCTGCTATTGTGAATAGTGCTGCAATGAACATAAAAGTGCATGTGTCTTTCTGGTACAATAATTTATTTTTCTTTCTGTGTGTACTCTGTAATGGGATTGGTGGGTTGAATGCTGGTTCTAGTTTAAGTTGTTCGTGTCACCTCATTTTATAAGGTTTATATTGCTCTGATAATACTATCAGACAAAGCCGTAACAAAAATATAAAAGTATAAAACAATATTTCTAATACATTTTAATTTAAGAAATCTTAATAAAATATCAGCAAATAAAATTTAGAAGTGTGTAAAACATTTCTATATTGTAAAAAAGGAGTCTTTTGCAGGAATGCAAAGTTGATTTAACAAACAAAAAAATTCATGTAATATACTGCAATAGAATACAATGCAAAAACCACATCAGCTTCCTTATAGATGAAGAAAAATCATTTGACAAAAATCTAATTCTCAGTCATGATGAAAATTCTCAAAAACAAGAATAGAAGAAAGCATTCTTATACTAGTAAAATCATCTATTAAACACCCACCATTAAAATCACACTTAATGGTGAAAGTCTAAGAAATTTCTCCATAAGATTAGTAAAAGAAAAGATGTTCACTCTTGCCCTTTATGGTCAACTGAAAGTTTCAGCCAAGACAGTCATGCCAAAAAAGAGAAACTAAAGCCATACAGACTGGAAAAACAAGTAAAATTGTATTTATTCTCATGTGGTAGAATCTCATATGTTCAGAAAAAATCCCAAGATTCTGTTGGACAAGTGGTTGTTGAAAAAAGTATCCCAAGGAACTTACTAAAAAACTACTAGAACTACCAAAACTAATAAGCAAGTTTAAACAAGGTCACAGAAACCCATGATTAACATACAAAAATAGATTGTATAATTATATAATAGCAATGAACAAGTCAAAAAATATTAAGAAAAAAATTCCATTCACAATAACATCAGAAGAATGTAATTTTTAGAAATAAATTAAAGCAAAACTCCAACACCTGAACACTAAAACTGACAAACATTGATGAGATAAAGTAAATTATATATATAAAATGCACATGAATTGGAAGATTCAACATTAAGAAGATATCTTTTTTCTAAAATTGATGTATAAATTTAATGTAGTCTATATCATAATCTCAGCAGATATTTCTGGGTTTACAAAGACATAGATAAATGCATAGTGACCTACCTCCCAAAATTTCTTCTCCAAGGTATATGAAATAACACAAGGAAAAGTTAAATCCTAAGCCAAAGCATGTTCCAACATAACTTGAAGACAAAGAATGCCAAAACTGCAAATAATTGTGAATAATGATAAGTACATTATCAAATCAAAGTATATGATGTTGCTTACCTTCACCCCATTCCTACCCTCATGAAGGATTTGTGGCAAGCAAAGGAAAATCATGAAAAACTGTACATAACACAGAAGAGAAAGGCCAATAAGGGGGCTATAGGTGACCTGGATTAACTGCCAAAAGGATTGTCCAACACAATTCTGAAAATACTGGAAGACTATCTGGGAAGATCAGAATATTGACTATAGGGATGATATTTTAAAGGATGTGTGCCTTTAAAAGATGATTGTAAAAAGTAGAAGCACATTAAAAGGCACAATAAGCCAGCACTCTTCAAAATGTATAGGTTCTGGGTAATGACAAAAGATGTCAAAGGAAAACAGAAGGCTCCTACAGCAACTGGGTGGTGAAAAGTAGAAAAAGGAAAAGGGGGAAAATAAGGCTTCTGTGAAGAAAAAAAAAAAAAAAAGAACCATAAAACTGGAGGATTTACAAACTGCCCCCATCCCCAGCCCTGCCCCAAATTCAGGATTCTGCAAGAAAAAACAGAACTATAAACCTGGAGAATTTACAACCCTTTACACTTTTATAGCAAACAAAGAAACAAAACCTTGAACATGTGCCTGGACTGTGCTGTATTGACAGATAATTTCATGCTTCAACTCCAATTCCCTTCAAACGTGACAATACCACAAAAATGAACAAAAGGAAGCTCAGCAAGTCCATACAAATGTATTGCAAAATATCAGGCAATAAAATTTTACCCATATCAAATGAAATACTCCATAACAAACAAACATGGAACAAAGAAACTGTAAATTAACAGTTCATAAATAAGTACACTCAAAAAAGCACTTGAGAGTATAAAAAACACTACCTTGCATCAGAAATTAGAAAACTAAACTCAGATATAAACAAAATAAACATGAAAAGAGAGTTTACTGAACTTACAAAGCATATCTCATAAGCAAAGACTATGTTGAAAGATGCCCAAGAGGTAATAAACTCAGTGAGTAATGGCAGTACAAATAACAAATGAAAATACCGAAGTTTGGTTCAAGACAGCCAACAGATGCAGCTAGAACATGCCTCCTCAGAGAAGAACCAAAATAGCAAGTAGGTATTCACACTTCAAATAGATAATCTAAGAGAGAACATTGGGATTCAAGGGAGAAATGACAGGAAGCACTGAAAGCAAAGGAGAGGGAATCTAGGCAGCCTGCTCAGCCAGAATGGGCTGGGACCTGGGAGAGGCATGCAGACATGAGGAAGGGGTAAGTGAGAGTCCCCCAGGGCTCCACATTCCCAATACAGACTATCATAATCCTAGTTATAGGAGAACTACTTGACCCATGCAGACCTAGAGACTAAGGAGATTCCTAGAGATTGTGCAAAAGCATTTCTCCAGAGAGATAACTAAGTCCCAAAGGCTTCTGAGCCCCAAGCAGCTGCAGCTTGGTGCCATTCTGAGAGCTAAGCCCCCAAGAGACTGTGTGCTGTCCTGGGATTGATGCCACTGCTGCTGCTCCAGGCCAAGGAGGGAGAGGAGAGGGCAAGCATTTTTACTCATTGCAAACACAAACTCCACCACCACTGCTGCAAGCTGCTATGGGACCAAAGCACAAGCAAACCACACTCCCAACTGTTGTCCACCTATGCTGCTCCTGCTGAGAAGGGCCTCACCCTCCCTGATCACAGGCCCACAGCTAGCACCATTATGAGAGCCTAGATTCCAAAGGGCTGCATCCTGCCCTGGGTCCAGGGCTGCTGCTGCTGCTGCTTCCACTGCTGAGCCAAGGAGGAAAAGGAGGGAAGCCAGGCACTTTCACATGATGTAAGGACAAATTCCGCCACCATTGCTGGGGGTTGCTGTGAGACCAAAGCACAAACAAACCACACTCTCCACAGCTACCTGCCTACACTGCTCCAGCTGGAAAGGACTATGCCCTTCCTGATTGCAGGCCCACAGCCAGCACCACTCTGAGAGCCTATACTCCAAAAGGCTGTGTTCTGCTCTGGGGCTAGGGCTGACAATGCCACTGCAGGTACCAGGCCAAATTGGGAGAGGAGAGACTAGACACTTTCACATGCTATGATGATAAATTCCACCAATGCTACTGTGGGATGCTGTGGGATCAAAATGCAAGGAAACCACGTATCCCACAGCTACCTCCCTACATTGATCTCACTAAGAATAGCTTCACCCTCCCCAGTGGAAGGCCCACAATGCAGACACTGCTGCCTACACTTGAGTATCCTTCTGGCAGCTGGGTGACCACCCTGTTCCTACCAATCAAAGCCAGCACTTGAATGGACTACCAGGGAGCCTGAGAAGAAGTCCACTCATCCAGTCCTAACTTACTGGTATTCAAGCATGCTCTCAGGGACATGGAAACCACCTAGCCAAGACTGCCAACACTGGTACCTGAACATGCCTCCTGATGTACAAAGTTGGGCCAACAAAACCTACCAATACCATCACAGCTGACACCCACCCACATGAACCACCAAGGGCCAGGTGACTAATCCACCCAACCTGTCACAGCCACTGCCAACACCATCATAAACTACTTGGGTTCAAATAGGTTGCTGCACCATCACTACTGCCATTGTGCACACCATGCCCATTCACCAGAGACTCAAGAAGCCACCAACATGCCCAGATTATCATTGCTACTACCAGCAAATGAGCAAGCCACTAACAGGACCAGGAATCAGCCCACCTGAACCCACATACACAGACGCCAGCATATGCCACCCTGAGGCCCAAAGACAGGCATGTTCAACTCACCACTGACACTAATGGCACCTGAAGACTGGCCCATGAGGCATACTAGAACTTCACCACAGCCTCCATTAATAACTGTACACTAAGCCACTGAGGTAATCACAAATACTACTAATACTGTTTATAGCTGAAAAGAATGGCTATTACTAAAAAGACAAAAAATAACAGATATTGGTGGGGATGTGGAGAAAAGGGATGGTGAGAATGTAAACTATTATAGCCACTATAGAAAACAATATGGAGATTTCTTTAAAAACTAAAAGTAGAATTACCATTCAATTCAGCAATCTCACTACTGGTCATCCAGCCAAAGGAAAAAATAAAATCAATATATCAAATGATTTTATTTGATATATTGGATATATCAAATATCAAATATATTGGATACCCACTCTCACATTTTACTGTAGCACTATTCACAATGGTGAAGATATGTAATCAACTACAGTGTCCATTAATTGTGAATGGATAAAGAAAAAAATATACACATATACACACACACAATGAAATACTAATTGGCCATAAAAAAGAATAAAATCATGTCATTTACAGAAACATGACTGGAACTAGAGGACCTTATCTTAAGGTAAATAAGCCAGGCACAAAAAGACAAATATCACATGTTCTCACATATTTGGGACCTAATCAAGTCTCCAGATGAGTACTCAGCCCTGGGCAACACCTTAATTGCAGCCTATGAGAACTAGTCAGAGCATCCACCTAAGCCAGCCCCACACTGCTGAGTCACAACAGCTGGGAGATAATGAATGTATGTATGTTGTTTTAAGCTGCTAAATTTGTAGTACTTTGTTATGCAGCAACAGATAACTGATACAAAATGAGTCACAAGATAACTAGGATAATTAACTTAGCTGGATCAGCTCTGAAACATATTTTTGTAAAAGTAATATTACTGGGGGCAGGGCCAAGATGGCTAACTAGAAGCAACTAGTGTGCACCACTTTCATGGAGAGAAGAAAAAGTGGTTAGTAAATACTAGATCTTCAACTGAAACATCCAGGAAGACAAAGACACAACTCAACCCACAGAGAATGGAGAGGAGTGAGACAAGATGGCTGCCCACCTGGGAGTAGCATCGAGCCAGGGGAGGTTTTCCCAGCACAGGGAAATGGCGAGCAAGTGAAAGTCCCTGGAGATCCATACTTTTCCCACAGACCTTTGCAACCTTCATGAGCCCTCATGAACCCACCCCACTGGGGCCTTTACACTGATATGCAGAGCTACATGGAGTCTGGGCAGCACCACTGTTCAGGTACACGTGGAGTCCCAGGAGCCTTGGATCCCCAGGCATCCTGGTATTGGTGGCTGCTTCTCCAGCAATGGAAGAAGTCAGGCTCCCTCATGTGCCCTCAGGAAATGCGCCAAATACATGGGGCTGAACGGCGAAAGACTGCAGGCCTTGCCTCCACTGCACCTCAGAGGGTAAGGCCCACTGGTCCAGGACTCCAGCCACCCACTGCTAGAGCTCTCAGGCCAGTAGCAGCTCTGAACTTCTCTGGGATGGAGCACCCACAGGGAGAGGCAAGCCATCATTTGTGCTGTCTTGTAACCCTCACCACTGTTGCCTTCAGGCTCTGGAGACTGTGTGGTGGCTATGGACTGTCACAGATCCTGAGCAAAATGCAGCCACCCAACAGAAAAATAGACAGACTGTTAGTGTATAGATCCCTGATCCTGCTTCTCCTCACTGGGCAGGACCTTCTAACCAGGGACTCCGGCCACCCCCTATTGGAGCTCTCAGGCTAGCAGCAGCTCTGCACTTCCCTGGGACAGAGCTCCCACAGAGAGAAGCAGGCCACCATTTTTGCTGTCTCACAGTCCTCACCATTGTTCCCTTCAGGCTCCAGGGAGTGAGCAGCGACTAGAGACTGGTGCATATCACCAGCTGATGCAGCCACTCCACAGAAAAAGTGGCAAGACTGTTTTCTACATGGGTACCCAACCCTGCTTCTCCTTACTAGGCAGGGCCTTCCAACCTGGGACTGCAGAACATCTACCCTGCTCCCACATGAATGCTTCGGTTAAAGGCAACTCTTCAGTTCTCTGAGGAGAAGAAAATCCCGGAAACAACCCACAACTCCTCCACCACTGCAGCTGCACTGGTACCACCCTAACAGCTCTAGGGTGGGGAAGGAACAGAGGACCTAGTCACTATGTTGGAACCTCCAGAACACCACAGCTACCACACAAAGAGGGAGCCAGTACCTCTTCCCTGTGAGCCCCTACCACCTACTCTTTAGGGTCCCTGGATCAGGACCACAGATCAGCCACCCCACCCACAGCTGACCATACTCACTGGTAGTGGCTCTAAGTTTCCCTGGAAAGGAGTCCCAGAGGCAACCAAACTAAGTTTCATGAGTGAAAGAAAAATAAGATCCTTTTCAGACAAGTACATGCTAAGGAAATTTGTTACCGACAGATCTGCCTTTCAAGAGGTCCTAAAAGGAGTGTGAAATATGGAAAGGAAAAACCATTAGCAGCCATGCCACAACAAAAACACACTTAAGTACACAGACCAATGACATTATAAAGCATCACACAAACAAGTCTGCATAATAACCAGCTAACAACATAGTGAAAGGAACAAATCTGCACACATTAATACTAACATTGAATGAAAATGGGCTAAATGCCCCAATGAAAATGCACAGAATGGCAAACTGAATAAAGAATAAAGAAGCAAGATCCAATGGTATGCTGTCACCAGGAGACCCATCTCACATGCAATGACACAAATAGGCACAAAATAAAGGGATGGAGAAAAATCTACCAAGCAAATGGCAAATAGAAAAAAAGTAGGAGGTGCTATCCTAATTTCAGACAAAACAGACTTTTAAAAATAAATAAAATAAAAAAAAATAAAGATCAAAAAAGAAAAAGAAGAGCATTGTATACTGGTAAAGGTTTCAATTGAACAAGAAATCAAACTATCCTAAATATATATGCCCCCAACACAAGAGCACCCAGATTCAAAAAACAAGTTCTTAGAGACCTACAAAGAGACTTAGATGACCACATAATAATACTAGAAGACTTCCACACCCCACTGACAGCATTAGACAGATCATCAAGGCAGAAAATTAATACAGATATTCAGGACCTGAACTCAATATTTAACCAGATGGACCTAATAGACATCCACAGAAGTTTCCACCCAAAACAACAGAATATACATTCTTCTCATTGCCACAGAGCACATACTCTAAAATTGACAGAACAATAAAACATAAAACAATGTACAACAAATTTAAAAAAATCATACCACTGGGTGGTGCAGGGCAGTGGTGCCCTGGGCCTGACCAATGAAACCATTCAGTCCTCCTAGGCCTCTGGGCCCATGATGGGAGGGGCTGCATTAAAGATCTCTGAAATGTCATTGAGGCCTTTTCTTCTATTGTCTTGGCTATCAGCACCTGGATTCCTTTTAGTCGGGCAAATCTCTCTAGCAAGTGGTTGCTCTGCAGCCTGCTTGGATTCCTCTCCCCAAAAATCATTTTCTTTATCTGCCACATGGCTATCCTGCAAATTTTCCAATCTTTAACACTCTGCTTTATCTTTAAATATACATTCCAAACTTAAGTCATTTATTTGCTCTTGCATCTGAGTATATGCTGTTAGGAGTAGCCATGCCACTTATTGAATACTTTGCTGCTTAGAAATTCCCTCCATCAGATATCCTAGGTTGTCACTCTTAAGTTTAAGCTTCCACAGATCTCCAGGGCATGGATACAATATAGCCAAGTTCTTTGCTAAAGTATAACAAGGGTGACCTTTGCTCCAGTTCCCAATAAATTCCTTATTTCCATATAAGACCTCATCAGCCTAGACTTCACTGTCTATATCACTATAAGCATTTTGGTCACAACAATTTAAACAGTCTCTAAGAAGTTCCAAACTTTCCTTCATCTTCCTATCTTCTTCTGAGGCCTCCAAACTCTTCAAATCTCTGCCTGTTATCCAGTTCCAAAGCTTATTCCATATTTTTATGGCAATGTCCCATTCCTCAAAACCAATTTTCTGTGTTAGGCTGTTCTTGAATTGCTATAAAGAAATACCTGAGACTGGGTAATGTATAAAGAAAAGAGGTTTAATTGACTCACAGTTCTGCAGACTGTACAAGAAGCATGGTGCCAGCATCTGCTTGGCTTCTTGTGAGGAGTTGGCTTCTTACAATCATGACAAAAAGCAAAGCAGGGGAAGGCACATCACATGGTGAAAGCAGGAGCAAAGGGTGGGGAAGGTGCCACATACTTTTCCTGTTTTCTTTTTTTTTTTGAGGCAGAGTTTCACTCTTGTTGCCCAGTCTGGAGTGCAATGGTGTAATCATGGCTCACTGCAACCTCTGCCTCTTGGGTTCAAGTGACTGTCCTGCCTCAGCTTCCCAAGTAGCTGGGATTACAGTCATACACCACCATGCCCGGCTAATTTTGTATTCTTAGTAGAGACAAGGTTTCTCCATGTTGGTCAGGCTGGTCTCGAACTCCCAACCTCAGGTGATCCTCCCACCTTGGCCTCCCAAAGTGCTGAGATTACAGGTGTGAGCCACATGCCACATACTTTTTCAACAATTGTATCCTTTTTTTTTTTTTTTTTTTACTTTAAGTTCTAGGGTACATGTGCACAATGTGCAGGTTTGTTACATATGTATGCATGTGCCATGTTGGTGTGCTGCACCCGTTAACACGTCATTTACATTAGGTATATCTCTTAATGCTATCCCTCCCCTCTCCCCCCACCCCCCAGCAAGCCCCAGTGTGTGATGTTCCCCACCCTGTGTCCATGTGTTCTCATTAAACAACTACATCTTATGAAGGGTCATTCACTATCATGAGGACAGCACCAAGCCAATGGTGCTAAACCATTTAAGAGAAATCCACTACCATGATCCATTCACTTGGTGATTTTCACTTGAAACAAAATGAGAGTGGACACAAATAAATAAAATTATAAATTAATTTTCAACATGCTTTGGTGGGGACAAATATCCAAACTATATCACTCACAAATATATTGATGATTTGTACAATATATAATGATGTTTTGGTCAACAATGAACTGCATATACAATGGCAGCCACATAAGATTGTAATACAGCCATAAAATTCCTATCACTTTTTGATGTTGTAGCTGTTATAATGACATAGATCAACGCATTACCTTTTCTATGTTTAGAAACACAATACCATTGTTACAATTGCCTACAGTATTCAGTACAGTAACATGCTGCATAGGTTTGTAGCCTAGGAGTAATAGGCTATACAATATAGCCTAAAAATACAGTAAGCTATACCATCTAGGTTTGTATAGCACACTTTATGATGTTTGCACAGTGATGGGATCACCTAATAACATATTTCTCAGAATATACTCCCATCATAAATGGGCAAATGCTTATATGTGAAAATTCAACAACATACTTTTGAACAACCAACAGGTCAAAGAGATAATTTTAAGAAAAATTTAAAACATCTTGAGACAAAGGAAAATGGAAATACAGAATACAAAACTTATGTGACCAGCAAAAGCAGTTCTAAGACGGAAGTTTATAGCAGTAAACTTCTACATCAAAAAAGAAAAAAGATTACAAATAAACAACCTAATGTTACACCTCAAGGAACTAGAAAAGAACAACCTAAGTGCAAAGTTAGTAGAAGTAAAGGAATAATAAAGAACAGAGCAGAAATAAATAAAACAGTAGAACAAAATAGAAAACAATTAATGAAAATAAAAGTTGTTTTGTTAAAAAAATGACAAATCTTTAGCAAGACTAGCCATGAAAAAAATGAGAGTGGACACAAATAAATAAAATTATAAATTAAAGTCCAGGCACAGTGGCTTATGCTTGTAATCCCAGCACTTTGGGAAGCTGAGGCGGGCAGATCACAAGGTCAGGAGTTTGAGACCAGCCTGGCCAACACAATGAAACACTGTCTCTACTAAAAATACAAAAAAATTAGCCAGGTGTGGTGGTGTGCACTTGTAATCCCAGCTACTTGGGAGGCTGAGGCAGGAGAATCACTTGAACCTGGGAAGCAGAGGATGCAGTGAGCTGAGATCACACCACTGCACTTCAGCCTGGGCAATGGAGCAAGACTCAGTCTCAAAAATAAAATTAAAAATTAAAAATAAGGCATTAAAACTAATGCCACAGAAATACAAAGGATCATAAGACAATGCTGTGAAAAATCATATTCCAACAATTGGATAACCTAGAAGAAATGGATAAATTCCTAGAAACATACAACCTACCAAGACTGACTCATGGAAATATAGCAAATATGGAACAATCAATAATGAGCAAAGAAATTAAATCAGTAATAAAACCTCCCAACAATGAAAACACCAGAATAAGATGGCTTCAATAGTGAACTCTATCAAATATTTGGAGAGTAATTAATGCCAACACTTCTCAAACTCTCCCAAAAAACTGAAGAAGAGAGAACAGGTCCAAACTCATTTTATGAGGCCAGTAGTACCCTAATACCAAAGGCAGATATGGACTCCAAAAGAATAGAAATTTACACACATATATCTCTGATGAACATAGATGCAAAAATCTTCAACCAAATACTAGCAAGCTAAACTCAACAGCACATTTAAAAGATCATATACCACAATCAACTGGGATTTATCTTTGGGAGGCAGTGATGGTTTAACATGTACAAATCAATAAATGCTATACACCAAATTAACAGAATAAAGTATACAATCATATCATCTCAATAGATGCAGATAAAGCATTTGACAAAATCCAACTACTTTCATGATTAAAATTCAACAAATTTGGTATAAAAGCACTATACCTCAACATAATAAAGGTCATCTATGACAAGCCCACAGCTAGCATTATACTCAGTAGTGAAAATTTGAGTGATTTTTCTCTAAGACCAGAAGAAAGACAAAGATACCCACTCTCACCACTTTTGTTCATCATAGTACTGAAAAGTCTAGCCAGAGCAATTAGACAAATAAAATAAATGGAAGACATAAAGGGAGTGATATTACTAAAATGGCAGAATAGAATAGAAGCAATCTGTCTTCACTCACCTCCAAAGAAAGAAAGAAAGAAAAAACCCATCAAAACCAAAAACAAACAAACAAACAAACAATATCTAGCATCAAGATTTCAACCAGAAATATCTAGGACTAAAATCTGATGCTGGGATTTTCCCCAGGACCACAGAGAAGTAAAAAGAACTTCAAGTGGACACTAAGATGAATGGACTCTCCCCAAATCTGCTGGGCACTGTGCATGGACAATTCCCCCTGGACTCACAGTTTCTACACTAGAAAAAGTCAGACTGAGGCAGACAGTCAGCTTCCACACTATCTTGTACTCTCACAGGAAAACTGTGTCTCAACCCACAAAAATAATGTAAGTGCCTATAGGGAGGAAACATTTTGAGGGAAGCTAGAGATAAAGAAGGGAGATGTGACTAGCAACCCCAACATGGAAAATTCTGCTCTTTATCTCAACCAAAAGGGATGCCAAATAAGAGTGGCTTTCAGCAGCACCATGCTGGAGGAGGCATGCATCATGGGTACTCTGAGCAAGAGCTTCTAGCCAGGCTTCCCTAGCCAGCCTTCCCACACAACCAGGGTATTCCCTTTGGAAACCCCTTTATCTTGGATGGGTAGTTCTCCAAAAGTGACCAAGAATTGAGGTAATCCTGGGCTTAAGGTGCTATCTAGTGCCGATAAGTAGGCAATGATCTAGGATTAAGGGTGCTCAACAGGCAAACTTCAAAGAGCTTCTAAACAAACATACCATAGAAATATCAAAGCAAGCCAGCCAGCAAAGACTGGAATAAATCACTAATCTTTCATAGATATAAGTCTAGAAAAAATAAAAGCAAACATGAAATCATAGCTTCCCCAAATGGACAAAGCAAGGAGCCAGTGATTGACACTAGTGAGACGGCAATGTGTGAGCTTTTAGATGAACAATTCAAAACAGCACATCTAAGGAAACTCAACAAACTCCAAGATTAACCATTAAGCAATTCAGAAGTTTTTCAGGTAAATTAAACAAAAAGATTGAAATTTGAAAAATCAAACGGAAATGCTGGGACTTGGAAATACATTTACAGAACTGAAAAAAGCTTATGAGTCTCTCAGTAGCAGAATAAATCAAGCAAAAAAAAAAAAAAAAAGGAATAAATTCAAAGACAGCATACTTGAAAACAGCCATAGAAGAAACAGGAACAAAAAGAAATGAAGAATGCTTACAAGATATGTGGATTAACCTTAAAAAAAAAGGCAAATTTAAGAAATGTTGACATTCAAGAGGGAGTTGAGAAAGAGCAATAAATATGTAGTTTATTCGCCTTTCTGCCTGTAGATGACGCTGAAAAAGTATCGTTTAAGTCTCTCTCCTCCCTGCTGTCATGTCTAAGTCAGAGTCTCCTAAAGAGCCCAAACAGCTGAGGAAATGTTTCATTGGAGGGTTGAGCTTTGAAACAACCGATAAGAGCCTGAGGAGCCATTTTGAGCAATGGGGAACACTCATGGACTGTGTGGTAATGAGAGATCCAAACACCAAGTGCTCCAGGGGCTTTGGGTTTGTTACATATGCCACTGTGGAGGAGGTGGATGCAGCCATGAATGCAAGGCCACACAAGGTGGATGGAAGAGTTGTGGAACCAAAGAGAGCTGTCTCAAAAGAAGATTCTCAAAGACCAGGTGCCCACCTAACTGTGAAAAAGATATTTGTTCGTGGCCTTAAAGAAGACACTGAAGAACATCACCTAAGATTATTTTGAACAGTATGGAAAAATTGAAGTGATTGAAATCATGACTGACTGAGGCAGTGGCAAGAAAAGGGGCTTTGCTATTGTAACCTTTGATGACCACGACTCCGTGGATAAGAATGTCATTCAGAAATAACGTACTGTGAGTGACCACAGCTGTGAAGTTAGGAAAGCCCTGTCAAAGCAAGAGATGGCTAGTGCTTCATCCAAAGAGGTCGAAGTGCTTCTGTAAACTTTGGTGGTGGTCCTGGAGGTTGTTTTGATGGGAATGACAACTTTAGTCATAGAAGAAACTTCAGTGGTCATGGTGGCTTTGGTGGCAGCCATAGTGATGGTGGATATAGTGGCAGTGGGGATGACTATAATGGATTTGGTAATGATGGAAGCAATTTTGGAGGTGGTGGAACCTACAATGATTTTGGCAATTACAACAATCAGTCTTCAAATTTTGGACCTATGAAAGGAGGAAACTTTGGAGGCAGAAGCTCTGGCCCCTATGGTGACAGAGACCAATACTTTGCCAAACCACAGAACCAAGGTGGCTGTGGCAGTTCCAGTAGCAGCAGTGGCTATGGCAGTGGTAGAAGATTTTAATTAGGAAAAAAAGCTTAGTAGGAGAGGAGAGCCAGAGAAGTGACAGGGAAGCTACAGGTTACAAGATTTGTGAACTCAGCCAAGCACAGTGATGGCAGGGCCTAGCTGCTACAAAGAAGACGTGTTTTAGACAAATACTCATGTGTATGGGCAAAAAAACTCAAGGACTGTATTTGTGACTAATTGTATACAGGTTATTTTAGTTTCTGTTCTGTGGAAAATGTAAAACATTTGAACAAAAGTTTTTAATGTAGATTTTTTTTGTTTTTTGCACCCATGCTGTTGTTGCTAAATGTAATAGCCTGATCATGATGCTGAATAAATGTCTTTTTTTTTTTTTAAAGAAAAAACACCAAACTTTCCAAACCTAGACAAAGATATAAATATCCAGGCACAGGAAGTTCATAAACACCTTAACAGATTCAAGAAAAACAAGACTATACTAAAACAAAAATTAGTCAAACTCTCAAAGCTTGAGGACAAAGAGAAGATCCTAAAAGCATCAAGAGAAAAGAAGGAAATAACATATAATGAAGCTTTAATTTGTAGGGAAACAGCCTTCTCAGTGGAAACCATGCAAAGCAGGAAAGAGCAGGATGACATATTTGAAATGCTGAAGAAAAAAACTGACACTAAGAATATATTGCACACAACAAAGCTTTCCTTCAAACATGAAAGACAGATAATGTCTTTCCCAGACAAACAAAACTGAGGAAATTCACTAGAACTTGGTAGAACTAGACAGGTTCTACAAACAGTGTTAAAGAAAGATCTTCATGTAAAAAGAAAAGAATGCAAAAATGGCCGAACAGCAACAGCTCTGGTCTGCAGTTCACAGCGAGATCAACACAGAAGGTGGGTGATTTCTGCATTTCCCACTTATGTAACCAGCTAATCTCATTGGGACTGGTTAGACAGTGGGTGCAGCCCACGGAGGGCAAGCTGAAGCAGGATGGGGTGTTGCCTCACCCAGGAAGCACAAGGGGTTGGGGAACTCCCTCCCCTAGCCAAGAAAAGCCAGGAGGGGCCGTGTCGTGAGGAACATTGCACCCAGACCCAGATACTATGATTTTCCCATGGTCTTTGCAACACATAGACCAGGAGATTCCCTCGGGTGTCTACACCACTAGGGCACTGGGTTTCAAGCACAAAACTGGGTGGCCATTTGGGCAGACACCGAGCTAGCTGAAGATTTTTTTTTCTTTTTTTTTCTTTTTCCACACCCTGGTGGTGCCTGGAATGCCAGTGAGAATGAATTGTTCACTCTTCTGGAAAGGAGGCTGATGCCAGGGAGCCAAGTGGTCTAGCTCAGCAGATCCCACCCCCACAGACCCCAGCAAGCTAAGATCCACTGGCCTGAAATTCTCGCTTCCAGCACGGCAGTCTGAAGTCGACCTCAGATGCTTGAGCTTGGTGGGGAGAGGGGCGTCCACCATTACTGAGGCTTAAGTAGGTAGTTTTCCCCTTATGGTGTAAACAAAGCCACCAGGAAGTTCAAGTTGGGCAGAGCCCACTGCAGGTTGGCAAAGCTGTTGTAGCCAGACTCCCTCTCTAGATTCCTCCTCTCTGGGCAAGGCATCTCTGAAAGAAAGGCAGCAGCTGCAGTCAGGAGCTTATAGATAAAACTACCATCTCCCTGGGACAGAGCACCTGGGGGAAAGGGCGGCTGTGGGTGCAGCCTCAACAGACTTAAACATTCCTGCCTGCAGTCTCTGAAGAGAGCAGCGGATCTCCCAGTACAGCACTTGAGCTCTGCTAACAGACAGACTGCCTCTTCAAGTGGGTCCCTGACCCCCATGTCTCCTGACAGGGAGACACCTCCCAGCAGGGGTCAACAGACACCTCATACAGGAGAGGTCTGGCTGGCATCTGGCAAGTGCCCCTCTAGGAAGAAGCTTCCAGAGGAAGGAACAGGCAGCAATCTTTGCTGTTCTGCAGCCTCGGCTGGTGATACCCAGGCAAAGAGGGTCTGGAGTGAACCTCCAGCAAACTCCAGCAGACCTGCAAGCAGAGGGGCCTGACTGTTAAAAGGAAAACTAACAAACAAAAAGGAATAGCATCAAACAAAAAGGAATAGCATCAACATCAACAAAAAGGATGCCCACACAGAAATCCCATCCAAGGGTCACCAACATCAAAGAACAAAGGTAGATAAATCCATGAAGATGAGGAAAAACCAGCACAAAAAGGCTGAAAATTCCAGAAACCCGAATGCCTCTTCTCCTCCAAAGGATCACAATTCCTCACCAGCAAGGAAACAAAACTGCACAGAGAATGAGTTTGATGAATTGACAGTAGTAGGCTTCAGAAGGTGGATAATAACAAACTCTTCTGAGCTAAAGGAGCATGTTTTAACCCAATGCAAGGAAGCTAAGAACCTTAAAAAAAGGTTAGAGGAATTGCTAACTAGAATAACCAGTTTAGAGAAGAACATAAATGACCTGATGGAGCTAAAAAACACTGCACCAGAACTTCGTGAAGCACACACAGGTATCAATAGCTGAATCAATCAAGCAGAAGAAAAAATATAAGAGACTGAAGATCAACTTAATGAAATAAAGTGTGAAGACAAGATTAGAGAATAAAGAATAAAAAGGAATGAACAAAGCATCCAAGAAATATGGGACTATGTGAAAAGACCAAACTTATGTTTGATTGGTGTACCTGAAAGTCACAGGAAGAATGGAACCGAGGTGGAAACACTCTTCAGGATATTATCCAGGAGAACTTCCCCAACCTAGCAAGACAGGCCAACATTGAAATTCAGGAAATACAGAGACCACCACAAAGATACTGATTGAGAAGAGCAACTCCAAGACACATAATCATCAAGTTCACCAAGGTTGAAATGCAGGAAAAAATGTTAAGGGCAACCAGGGAGAAAGGTCAAGTTACCCACAAAGGGAAGCCCATCAGACTAACGGCGGATCTCGCTGCAGAAACTCTACAAACCAGAAGAGAGTGGGGGCCAATATTCAACATTCTTAAAGAAAAGAATTTTCAACCAGAATTTCATATCCAGCCAAACTAAGCTTCTTAGCGAACAAGAATTAAAATCCTTTACAGACAAGCAAATGCTGAGAGGTTTTGTCACCAGCAGACCTGCCTTACAAGAGCTCCTGAAGGAAGCACTAAATATGGAAAGGAAAAACCGGTACCAGCCACTGCAAAAACATACCAAATTATAAAGACCATCGACACTATGAAGAAACTGCATCAACTAATGGACAAAATAACCAACTAGCATCATAATGACAAGATCAAATTCACACATAACAAGATTAACCTTAAATATAAATGGGCTAAATGCCCCAATTAAGAGACACAAACGGGCAAATTGGATAAAGAGTCAAGACCCATTGGTGTGCTGTACTTAGGAGACCTATCTCATGTGCAAAGAAACACATAGGCTCAAAATAAAGGGATGGAGAAAAGAAAATGGAAAGCAAAAAAAGCTGGGGTTGCAATCCTAGTCTCTGATAAAACAGACTTTAAACCAACAAAGATGGAAAAAGACAAAGAAGAGCATTACTAAATGGTAAATGGATCAATGCAACAAGAAGAGCTAACTATCCTAAATATATATGCACCCAAT
>NW_012122598.1:5125630-5127063 GCF_000951035.1 Colobus angolensis palliatus
CAGGAGCACCCAGATTTATAAAGCAAGTTCTTAGAGAGCTACAAAGAGACTTAGACTCCCACACAATAATAGTGGGAGACTTTAACACCACACTGTCAATATTAGACAGATCAATGACACAGATAATTAACATGGATATTCAGGACTTGAACTCAGCTCTGAACCACGCAGACCTAATAGACATCTAATGAACTCTCCACCCCAAATCATCAGAATATACATTCTTCACAGCACCACATTACACTTATTCTAAAATTGAACACATAATTGGAAGTAAAACACTCCTCAGCAAATGCAAAAGAATGGAAATCATAACATACAGCCTCACAGACCACAGTGCAATCAAATTAGAACTCAGGATTAAGAAACTCACTCAATACCGCACAACTACACGGAAACTGAACAACCTGCTCCTGAATGACTACTGGGTGAATAACGAAATTAAGGCAGAAATAAATAAGTTCTTTGAAACCAATGAGAACAAAGACACAACGTACCAGAAGCTCTGGGACACAGCTAAAGCAGTGTTAGGAGGGAAATTTATAGCACTAACTGCCCACAGGGGAAAACAGGAAAGATCTAAAATCGACACCCTAACATCATAATTAAAAGAACCAGAGAAGCAAGATCAAACAATGTCAAAAGCTAAAAGAAGACAAGAAATAACTAAGATCAGAGCAGAACTGAAGGAGATAGAGACACAAAAAATACCCTTCAAAAAATTGATGAATCCAGGAACTGCTTTTTGAAAAGATTAACAAAATTGATAGACTGCTATCCAGGCTAATAAAGAAGAAAAGAGAGAAGAATCAAAGAGACACAATGAAAAATGATAAAGGGGATACCACCACTGATCCCACAGATAAACAAACTACCATCAGAGAATACTATAAACACCTCTATGCAAATAAACTAGAAAATCTAGAAGAAATGGATAAATTCCTGGACACATACACTCTGCTAAGACTAAACCAGGAAGAAGTCAAATTCCGGAATAGACCAAAAACAAGTTCTGAAATTGAGGCTGTAATTAATAGCCTACTAACCAAAAAAAGTCCAGGACTAGACAGATTCAAAGCCAAATTCTACCAGAGGTACAAAGAGGTGCTGGTACTATTCCTTCTGAAACTATTCCAAACAATAGAAAAAGAGGACTCCTCCTTAACTCATTTTATGAGGCCAGCATCATCCTGATGCCAAAACCTGGCAGAGACACAACAAACAAAGAAAATTTCAGGCCAATATCCCTGATGAACATCGATGTGAAAATCCTCAATAAAATACTAGCAAATCGAATCCAGCAGCACATCAAAAATCTTATCCACCACGATCAACTCGGCTTCATCCCTGGGATGCAAGGCTGGTTCAACATATGCAAATCAATAAATGTAATCCATCACATAAACAGAACCAATGGCAAAAACCACATGATT
>NW_012122598.1:5127188-5140904 GCF_000951035.1 Colobus angolensis palliatus
ATCTCAAAATAATAAGAGCTATTTATGACAAACCCACAGCCAATATCATACTGAATGGGCAAAAGCTGCAAGCATTCCCTTTGAAAACCAGCACAAGACAAGGATGCTCTCTCTCACCACTCCTATTCAACATAGTATTTTAAGTTCTGGCCAGGGCAATCAGGCAAGAGAAAAAAATAAATAGGAAGAGTGGAAGTCAAATTGTCACTCTTTGCAGATGACATGATTGTATAATTAGAAAACCCCATTGTCTCATTCCAAAAATTCCTTAAGCTGATAAGCAACTTCAGCAAAGTCTCATAATACAAAATCAATGTGCAAAAATCACAAGCATTTCTATACACCAATAATAGACAAACAGAGAGCCAAATCATGAGTGAATTCCCATTCACAATTGCTACAAAGAAAATAAAATACCTAGGAATAAAACTTACAAGGAATGTGAAGGATCTCTTCAAGGAGAACTACAAACCACTGCTCAAGGAAATAAGAGAGGACACAAACAAATGGAAAAAAAACATTCCATGGTCATGGATAGGAAGAATCAATATCGTGAAAATGGCCATACTGACCAAAATAATTTATTGATTCAATGCTATCCTCATCAAGCTACCAATGACTTTCTTCACAGAATTAGAAAATACTACTTTAAATTTCATATGGAACCATAAAAGGGCCCATATACCAAGAAAATCCTAAGCAAAAAGAACAAAGCTGGAGGCATGATGCTACCTGACTTCAAACTATACTACAAGTCTACAGTAACCAAAACAGCATGGTACTGGTACCAGAACAGATATATAGACTAATGGAACAGAACGGAGGCCTCAGAAATAACGCCACCATATACAACCATCTGATCTTTGACAAACCTGACAAAAACAAGCAATGGGGAAAGGATTCCCTATTTAATAAATGGTGTTAGGAAAGCTGGCTAGCTATATGCAGAAAACTGAAACTGGATCCCTTCCTTACACTTTATACAAAAATTAACTCAAGATAGATTAAAGACTTAAATGGAAGACCTAAAACCAAAAAAACCCTAGAAGAAAACCTAGGCAATACCATTCAGAACAAAGGCATGGACAAAGACTTCATGACTAAAACACCAAAAGCAATGGTGACAAAAACCAAAATTGACAAATACAATCTAATAAAACTAAAGAGCTTCTGCACAGCAAAACAATCTAGCATCAGAGTGAACAGGCAACCTACAGAATGGGAGAAAATTTTTGCAATCTATCCATCTGACAAAGAGCTAATATCCAGAATCTACAAAGAACTTAAACAAATTTAGTAGAAAAAAACAACAACCCCATCAAAAAGTGGGCAAAAGATATTAACAGATACTTCTCAAAAGAAGACATTTATACAGCCAACAAACATATGAAAAAATGCTCATCATCACTGTTCATTAGAGAAATGCAAATAAAAAACCACAATGAGATACCATCTCACACCAGTTAGAGTGGCGATCATTAAAAAGTCAGGAAACAACAGATGCTGTGGAGAGGATGTGGAGAAATAGGAATGCTTTTACACTGTTTTGGGGAGTGTAAATTAGTTCAACCATTGTGGAAGACAGTGTGGTGATTCCTCAAGGATCAAGAACCAGAAATACCATTTCACCCAGCAACCCCATTACTGGGTACATACCCAAAGGATTATAAATCATTCTACAATAAAGACACCTGCACATGTATGTTTATTGCAGCACTGTTCACAAGAGCAAAGACTTGGAACCAACCCAAATGCCCATCAATGATAGACTGGATAAAGAAAATGTGTCATGCATACACCATGGAACACTATGCAGACATGAAAAATGATGAGTTCATGTACTTTGCAGGGACATGGATGAAGCTGGAAACCATCATTCTCAGCAAACTAACACAGGAACAGAAAACCAAACACCGCATGTTCTCACTCATAAATGGGAGCTGAACAATGAGAACATATGGACACAGGGAGGGGAACATCACACACCATGGCCTGTCGGGGGGTGAGGGGCTAGGGGTGGGATAGCATTAGGAGAAATACATAATGAACATGATGGGTTGATAGGTGCAGCAAACCACCTTGAGACCCATGTAACAAACCTGCACATCCTGCACATGTATCCCAGAACTTAATGTATAATTTTAAAAAGAAAAGAAAAGAATGGTAACATGCAAAAGAAAACACTCAAAGATAAAAAATTCACTGGAAAGTGTAAATACTAGATGTAGATTGAGGCAATAAAAAGTCAAAATGTGATAAGGATGAAGTTAGAGTACAGTGTTTTTTTTTAGTTTTCCTTTGTTTGCTTCTTTCTATTCTTTTGTCTGTAATTAAAATTAAGTTCTTATCTCTTTAGAATAATTTGCTACATCCATAAGACATTTTTTAAGTACCATGTTAACCACAAAGCAGAAACTTGCTTTAGATACACCAAAAAATAAAAAGGAGATAATTAAAACATACCACCCAGTAAAATAACTTTTCATGAAAGGGAAACAGTAAGAAAGAGTTATAATACAATCAGAAAACAAGGAACAAGATGGTATTAGTAGGATTTACATATCAAAAATAACTTTGGATGTAAATGGACTAAATTCTCCAATAAAAGACAGAGTGGCTAAACAGCTAGAGAAACAAGACTCAATGATATACTGCTTATAGGAAACTCACTTCACCTAAAAAGATACATAAAGACTGAAAATGAAGCGATGGAAACAGATATTCCATGCATATGGAAACCAAAAAGGAACATGACTAGCTGTACTTAGATAAAAGAGACTTCAAGTCAAAAACTATAAATAGAAACCAAGAAGGTTAAATGATAAATAAATCAATTCAACAAGAGGATATATCAATTGTAAATATATATACACCTAACACTGGAGCACCCAATTATATAAGACAAACAATACATTTAAAGGGAGAAATACAACAAAATAATAATAGGAGACATCAATAGCCCAATATCAGTAACGGACAATTCATCCAGCGGGTAAATAAACAAAGAAACATCAAAGTTAACATTCTCTTGAAACAAATGAAAACGGAAACACAACATAGCAAAATCTATGGAATACAGCAAAAGCAGTAGTACTAAAAGGGAAGTTTAGAGAAATAAATGCCTACATCAAAAGAGTGAAGAGATTTCAAATAAAAAATCTAACAATGCACCTAAAGAACTAGAAAAGCAAGGATAAACTAAACTCAAAATTAGTAGAAGACATGATAAAGATCAGAGCAGAAATAAATTAAATTGATACTAAAATAAAACAAAAAAAATGAAACTAAAAGTTGGCTTTTTGAAAAAATAAACACAAATGACACACATTCAGAAGGGCTAACCAGAACTTTACTGTTCTAAGAATACCTCAAACTGGGACTTGTATGTTCCTTACATTATTTGGTCACCAAAAAGAGGTAGGCAGAGCTAATGATATTGACTCCATCATGCTGACAAGGAAACCATGGTTTAGAGGAATCAAGGGGCCTTTAAAAGAAATCACAGATGTTTTTCCAAAGCAGATTAGAGGCTTTTAACATGCTTCAGCCACTTGGAAATAGTAAAATAGTGCATGAAGATAAACTCCACGAGCTTTAATTCAAGAAGGAAAATAGGAATCTACCAGAACTGTGAAGGACACGCAAGACCCAAGAGATGAGAACATGGGCAAACAGCCTCCATGATGGTGCCCAGCTGATAAAAGTGAGTGAAACCCGAGTATGTGAAAGAGGAAGAGAGCTGCTCTCTGTGACTCACCTTTCCAGTGGGGACCTGAGCAACCCAGGCCTACTGAGCATACTGTTTCTCCCAAGCCCTGGCGCTAACTTGGAGACAGGCTTCGAGATGTTGTGAGAGAAAAACACCAGGAAAAGCTGCCGACATTTTCTTAGACCCTGTACTAAGAAAAGGATGCCATTTTTAATCTGGATACATACAAAGTAATCCATTCTTTGGTGATGCAGCTGCATGGTCATGCAGGCCTTTTAGTCTCAGGCTAGAGATTGGAACACCTGCTCTGGAGTGCGGTACAGGCCTCCAAAGCCAGAACTGAGGAAAGTGCCTCAGCAGTAGGCACTGAAAGGGTGCTCTCCCCTGTGGCAGCCTTAGGGGAGAAGGAGAGCTGCTACAGCTGTGGTTTCCCCTGGGCAATAAGTCTTGCAGCTAGGCCCAGGCTGGCAACCTGGAACTGGTCTGCATGTGCTACTGCTGGGTGCCCCAGCCTACTCCTCTGAGATTATGGTACAACAGGGCCCTCTCTGCCCCACCCTCAGGAAGAAATCCAGGTATTTGGAGCACTGACTTGCCTGGATCAGCAGCCTGAGTTGTCCCACCCTTCATGGACATAGACATAGATTGTGATGCAGTAGGGCCCTCTAAGCTCCATACACAGGCAGATCTCCAGGTATTTGGAGAATCTTCTTGTCTGGATCAGCAGCTTCAGCTGCCACACTCTTCTTGTGCATAGATTGTGGTACAGTAGAATCCTCTAAGTCCACACACAGGCAGCTCTCCAGGCATTTGGAGCACCTGCTCACCTGAACTAGCAGCCTGAGTTGCTCCACACTTCCTGTGCAGAGATCATGGTATGGGGGGCTCTCTCCAATTCACGCCCAGGCAGATTTCCAGGCATCTGGTTCAGCAGCCTGAGCTACCCTATTCTTCCTGGGCATAAATCATGGTGAAGTAGGACTCTCTCCATTCCACACACAGATAGATCTCTAGGCATTCAGAGCGCCTGCTCACCTGGATCAGCATCCTGACCCACCCCACACTTTCTGTGCAGAGATCCTGGTGCAGGGACGCCCCCCTCTGCTCCAGGCCAAGGTATATCTCCAGGCATTCAAGGCATCTTCTTGTCCATATTGGCAGCCTGAGTTGCCCCACCCTTTCTGTGCAGAGATCCAGGTGCAGGGAGGCCCTCTCCGCTCCACCCCCAGGCAGATATCCAGGAATCTGAAGTGCCCACACTTCTGGATTAAGAATTTACCCAGCACTTTGGGAGGCCGAGACGGGCGGATCACGAGGTCAGGAGATCGAGACCATCCTGGCTAACACGGTGAAACCCTCTCTCTACTAAAAAATACAAAAATCTAGCCGGGCGAGGTGGCGGGCGCCTGTAGTCCCAGCTACTCCTGAGGCTGAGGCAGGAGAATGGCGGGAACCCGGGAGGCGGAGCTTGCAGTGAGCTGAGATCCGGCCACTGCACTCCAGCCTGGGCGACAGAGCGAGACTCTGTCTCAAAAAAAAAAAAAAAAGAAAGAAAAGAATTTAGGTCAGCACCCATCCTCATCCAGAGAACTTGGGTCTGAGGTTTCCCAGCTCCACACCCAGGCACAGCTCTGAGTGCTTGGTGGCCACCCACTAGATTCTCCCTCAGTACTGGTGCTTCTGCCTTCCCTTGGGGGACCTTTGGGCAGACCTGCCCAGTCAAGCCCCACCTATATTGGCCCCCATCCCCCTGGGGCTGAGCACAGAACTTAGACCACTGAGCACTCCATGAATCAGCCCGTTGCCTGAGGTAACAGAGAGTGGTTCCGGTTATCTCTCAGCTCGGTGGCCTGGCACGCGGACTGAGAGTTGCCACCTCCTGTTGGGTCCAGCGTCATTCCGGGTCGGTCCAGTGTGTGCGCTCACCCGCCTGCCGCGGAGGGCCGAAGCCACAGGCTAAGCAGCGTGGACGGGGCGGGGTGCGGCGCCTTGAGCACAGGGGGAGACAAATGGGACCGGCTCCTCTCACAGTGCCAAGATGTGGATCCAGGTTCGCATCATCGACGGCTCCAAGACCTGTACCTTTGAGAACATGTCTCACAAAGCGATGATTGAGGAGCAGCGCGAGCAGATGTCGGGGCTGTTCAACGTGCGGCCCGAGTGCCAGCACCTCTTCTACCAGAGTAAGCAGTTTGAAAATGGATATACCTTATTTGACTAGGATGTTGGACTGAATGATATAATTCAGCTGCTAGTTATCCAGACCCTAATCATCTTCCTGGAACATCTACACAGATTGAGGTTAAACCCTGTTCTGATAGTCCACCTAAAGCCAAGAAAGCTCCAAGGGTGGGACCTTCCAGTCAGCCATCTACAACAGCTCATGCCCATCTTATTGATCCTAGCTTCGAACTATATAAGGTAAATGAATTGGTGGATGCCAGAGCTGTTGGCCTTGGTGCTTGGTTTGAAGCACACATACATAGCATTACTAGAGCTTCTGATGGACAGTCACGTGGCAAAACTCCACTGAAGAATGGCAGTTCTTGTAAAAGGACTAATGGAAATATAAATCATAAATCAAAGAAAACATAAATAAATTGGACAATGTACTCTCTACATCTAATTCAGACTCTGTCGCTGCTGATGAAGACATTATTTGCCATATCCAGTATGATGAATACCCAGAAAGTGGTACTCTAGAAATGAATATCAAGGACCTTAGACCATGAGCTAGAACCATTTCGAAATGAAAGGAACTAAATATTGGTGATGTGGTAATGGTTAATTATAACATAGAAAGTCCTAGACAAAGAGGATTCTGGTTTGATGCAGAAATTACCACATTGAAGGCAATCTCTAGGACCAAAAAAGAACTTCGTGTGGAAATTTTCCTAGGTGGGGAGGGGAGGGTTCTGAAGGAACATTAAATGAGTGCAAGATAGTATCTGTAGATGAAATCTTCAAGATTGAGAAACCTGGAGCCCATCCTCTTTCGTTCGCAGATGTAAAGTTTTTAAGGAGAAATAACCCTGAATGTGACCTATGTGCTGGAGACCCAGATAAGAAATGCCATTCTTGCTTCTTTCTTGTATGTGGTGGGAAACATGAACCCAACATGCAGTTTCTATGTGATGAATGTAATGTGGCTTATCATATTTAATGCTTGAATACACCTTTGGATAAGGTCCCAGAAGAGGAATACTGGTATTGTTCTTCCTGTAACTGATTCCAGTTAAGTTGTAAAGGCTGGTGAAAGACTCAAGATGCACGAAAAGAAAGCAAAGATGCCATCCACTAGTACTGAAAGCCAGAGAGATTGGTGCAAGAGAATGACTTGTGTTGGTCATATGAGAGAATGTACTATTGTCTCTTCTAATCATTATGGACCTATTCCTGTTGGATCAACTTGGAGATTTAGAGTTCAAGTGAGTAAAGTAGGTGTTCACAGACCCCATGTTGGTGGACTTCATGGTCGAAGTAATGATGGGGCTTATTCTCTTGTCTTGGCTGGTGGATTTGCAGATAAAGTCGACCGAGGTGATGAGTTCTTGTACACTGGAAGTGGTGGTAAAAAGCTTGCTGGTAATAAAAGAATTGGCACACCTTCAGATGATCAAACATTAACAAACATGAACAGGGCATTGGCCCTAAACTGTGATGCTCCATTGGGTGATAGAATTGGAGCAGAGTCTTAGAATTTGAGAACTGGCAAGCCAATCAGAGTGATATGCAGTTTTAAAGGGAGGAAGATCAGCAAATACACTCCCGAAGAAGGCAACAGATATGATGGCATTTATAAGGTAGTGAAATACTGGCCAGAGATTTCATCAAGCCATGGATTCTTGATTTGGCACTATCTTTTAAGAAGAGATGATGTTGAACCTGCTCCTTGTACCTCTGAAGGAATAGAATGGTTAAGGAGATTATGTCTACATTTACAGTATCCAGCAGGTTACCCTTCAGATAAAGAAAGGAAGAAGACTAAAGGAGAGTCAAAGAAGCAGGCCAGTGGAACCACAAAAAGGCTGATTTCAGATGTCTAAGTGCCTCCAAAGTATACAAAGCATCAGATTCAGCAGAAGCAATTGAGACTTTTCAACTAACTCCTCAATAGCAACATCTCATCAGAGAAGACTGTCAAAACCAGAAGCTGTGGGATGAAATGCTTGCATATCTTGTAGAAGGACCAAATTTTCTGAAAAAAATTGGAACATTCTTTTATGTGTGTTTGCTGCCAGAAGCTAGTTTACCAGCCTGTGACAATGGAGTGCTTCCACAACGTCTATAAAGATTGCCTACAGCTCTCCTTTAAGGCACAGGTTTTCTCCTGCCCTGCTTACTGGAATGATCTTGGCCAGAATTACATCATAATTCCCCATGAGATTCTGCAGACTCTACTAGACCTTTTCTTCCCTGGCTACAGCAAAGGATGATGATCTGTCTGCTTTCACTGTGTTGTTCATGGTGGGTTTTTGGACAATAAAGAATCTAAAATGGGTGGGGAGGGTGGAATGGTGGACAGTATCTCCCATGTTCTGAAGCAGCTATTTCTCTTTCCCACATAGCCATCATCTTGTGTGTGTAGTAAGAGGCCCATTTCTCAACTGTCTTTTAAATATGTAAAGGTACTTACTGTAACAACTAGTTTTTTTTTTTTTTTAATTTTTGAGACGGAGTCTTGCTCTGTCGCCCAGGCTGGAGTGCAGTGGCGCGATCTCAGCTCACTGCAAGCTCCGCCTCCGGGGTTCATGCCATTCTCCTGCCTCAGCCTCCTGAATAGCTGGGACTACAGGCGCCCACCACCACGGCCGGCTAATTTATTTTTGTATTTTTAGTAGAGACGGGGTCTCACCGTGTTAGCCAGGATGATCTCAAACTCCTGACCTCACGATCTGCCCGCCTTGGCCTCCCAAAGTGCTGGGATTACAGGCATGAGCCACCACGCCCAGCCTCAACAACTAGTTTTAATGAATAAAAAGTCAAAGCTCCAGCTCTAGATGATATCCAAGTTATGATTTATTTTGCAACTACCTCAGGAAAGATTCATGGGGATTTAAAAAATCATTGAATAACCAGTTAAATGAAATTTTAGCAACACACTGCCTCCCAAATATTAATTGTGCCTGGTTCTGGTAATTTTATTTTACAGAAAAGTAAATGACACTTGAGATTCTTGGAATGAGCACAGCTTCTATAGTGTGCATATACTTTTTTTAACGTCTCTTCTTCCATTACAATGTGTGTTTTGCAAGGACAGGTTAATTTTTTTAGGCCACTTTGTGAACTCCATTGTGCTTTTATGTGATGTTTTATGCAAGTTGACTACTAATGACTAATGAGAATAATAATGAATGCATTGATGCTGCATTAATGTAATGTGGTGTGGTTTTACACTTGAAAGGTATTCATATGCTCTAGTTGTAAATGTTCATGAAAATCCACTTATGTACTAGTCGAATTGCTTTTAGTGTCTCCATAGCGGTTTTACATCTACAGAGTTTTGGGGGCTGTGTTGACCTTTGAGAGGATTTGAAATTGCTTCATATTGTGATCCTGAATTTTATATTTACTATATTCTCTAAAGTATACCTTAGTAAATATTTTATTATCAGAAAAAAAATGCTGGCACCATGAAAAATCTGAATGTATTGATGCAACCAAAGAACTTCACTAGCTCTTCAGCAATGATCCCTACCAAAACGGACACTCAGACATGACAGATAAAGAATTCAAAGAATGGATTGCAAAAAAGCTCAATGAGATCTAAGACAAAGTTGAAAATCAACACAAAGAAACTTCTAAAGCAGTCCAGAAAATGAAGGAAGAGATACATATCTCATTAAAAAAAAAATCAATCTGATGCAAAGGCATAAGAATGACACAATGGACTTTGGGAACTTGGGGGAAAGGGTGGGAGAGGGGCAAGGGATAAAAGACTACAAATAGAGTGTATTGTATACTGCTTGGGAGATGAGTGCACCAAAATCTCACAAAGCACTACTAAAGAATTTACACATGTAACCAAATACCACCTGTACCCCAATAACCTATGGAGAAACTAAAAAAAATCTCAAATCAATTATCTAACATCAAAACGTTAGTTAAACTGAAACTCCAGTTTTGATAAACTAACCTCTAGTTTCTAGAGGAACTAGAAAACCAAGAACAAACTAACTCCAAAGCTAGCAGAAGAAAAGAAATAACTAAAATCAGAGCAGAATTGAAATAAATTGAGATCCAAAAATTCATACAAAAGATCAACAAAACCAAAAGTTTCCTCTTTAAAAGGATAAATACCATTAGTTAGAATAACAAAGGAAAAAGAGAGAAGATTCAAATAAACACAATCAGAAATGAAAAGGCTAGCATTACAACCTACTCCACAGAAATATAAAAGATACTCAGAAACTACTATGAACACCTCTATGTACACAACCTAGAAAACCTAGAGGAAATAAATAAATTCCTGAAAACACAAAATCTCCCAAGATTGAATCAGGAAGAAATTGAAATGCTGAACAGACGAATATCAAGTTTTCAAATTGAATCAGTAATAAAAAAACCTACTAACCAAAAAAAGCCCTGAACCAGATGGACTCACAGCCAAATTCCACCAGACATACAAAGAAGAGCTGGTACCAATTCTACTGAAACTATTCCAAAATATAGAATAGGAAGGACCCTTTCTTAACTAATTCTCTGAAGACAGCATTACCCTGAAACCGAAACCTGGCAAAGACACAATGAAAAAAAGAAAACTACAGGCCAATATCCCTGGATGAATATAAACAAAGAAATCCTTAGCAAAATGCTTGCAAATCAAATCCAACAGCATGGCAAAAAGCGAATTCATTATGATCAAGTAGGATTCATTCATTGGATGAAAGATTGGTTTGAGATATGCAAATCAATAAACATGATATTTGCATCAATAGAATTACAGACAAAAGCACATGATCATATAAACAGAAACAGAAAAAGCATTTGATAATATTCTACATCCCTTCATGATAAAAACATGCAGCAAACTAGGCATGGAAGAAACATACCTCAACATAATAAAGGCATATATGACAAGTCCACAGCTATCATTATACCAAATGGGGAAAAGCTGAAAGTCTTTTTTCTAAAAATTGGAATTAGATAAGGGTGTGCACTTTCAGCACTCCGATTCAACATAGTGCTGGAAGTCCTAGCCAAAATAATCAGGCAAGAGAAAGAAAGAAAAGTCATACAAATTGGAAAAGAGGAAGTCAAATTATCCATCTTTGCAGATTACATGGTCTTATATTTATACAAATTTAAAGACTCCACCAAAAACTCTTAGATCTGATAATAAGTATAGTAACATTTCTAGATACAAAAATCAACCTACATAGGTCAGTAGCATTTTGACACACCAATAACAATCTAGTTGAAAAAAAAAAAAATCAAGAAAACAACTCGACTTGCAATAGATGAAAAAAAATACCTAGGAATAAATTTAACCAAGAAGATGAATGACCTCTACAAGACAAACTAAAAAACACTGGTAAAAGAAATTAAACAGGATACAAATGGAAAGATATCCTATGCTCATGAATCAAAAAGTAATTACAGATTCAGTGCAATCCCTATCAAAATACCAGTGACATTTTTTTCACAGAAATAGAGAAAAAGAATTCTAAAATTTGTATGAAACCAAAAAAGATCTCCAATGGCCAAAGCAATCCTGAATTAAAAGAACAAAGCTGGAGGCATCATGCTACTGGACTTAAAATATATTACAAGGCTATATTAACCAAAACAGCATGGTATTGGCATAAAAACAAACACATCTACCAATGAAACAAAAAAGAGAACCCAGAAATAAACTCATATATTTACAGCAAACTGATTTTTGTCAAAGGTGTCAAGTAAATAACACTCTCTTCAATAAGTGATGCTGAAGAAACTAAATATCCACAGCAAAAGAATGAAACTAAACTTCTCTCTCTCATCATATACAAAAATCAACTCAAAATGGATAAAAGACTTAAATGAAAGACCCCAAACTATAGAAACACTAGAAGAAAACCTAGAAGAAACACTTCAGATATTTGTCTAGGCAAAGATTTTATTACTAAGACCTCAAAAGCACAGGCAACAAAAATAAAAATAGACAAATGAGACTATATTAAACTAAGAAAACTTCAGTACAGCAAAGTAAACAATCAACAGAGTGAACAGACAACCTGTTGAATGTGAGAAAATATTTGCAAACTACTCATCTGACAAGGGGCTAACATTCAAAGTACAAAAGGAACCTAAATGACTCAACAGCAAACAAAACAAAACAAAACAAAAACAAATAATCCCATTAAGAAGTGGGCAAAGGATTTTGACATTTCTTGAAAGAAGACATACAGATGGTCAACAGGTATACGAAAAAAATGCTCAACATCAATAATCATCAGGAACATGCAAATCAAAACCACAATAAGATATCATCTCACCTTAATTAGAATAGCTATTATCAAGGCTGGGAGTGGAGGCTCACGCCTGTAATCCCAGCACTTTGGGAGGCCGAGGTGGGCGGATCATCTGAGGTCGGGACTTTGAGACTAGCCTGACCAACATGGAGAAACCCGGTCTCTACTAAAACTACAACAAATTAGCTGGGCGTGGTGGTGTATACCTGTAATCCCAGCTACTCGAGAGGCTGAGGCAGGAGAATTGCTTGAACCTGGGAGGTGGAGGTTGTGGTGAGCCGAGATTGCACCATTGCACTCCAGTCTGGGCAACAAGAGTGAAACTCCGTCTCAAAAAAAAAAAAAAAAAAAAAAAGCTATTATCGGAAAGACAAAAATTAGGAATACTGGCAAGGATGATGAGTAAAGGGAACTCTTACACACTGTTGGAAGGAGTGTAAAGTAGTGCAGCCTTTATGGAAAACAATATGCAGACTTCTCAAAAAAGTAAAACTACCATATGATACAGCAATCCAAGTACTGGGTATTTATCCAAAGGAAAGGAAATCAGTATATCAAAGAAATATTTGTCCTTCCATGTTTATTGTGGCACTACTCACAATAGCCAATGTATGGAATCAACCTATGTATTCATCAATGGATGAATGGATAAAGAAAATGTGGTACATATACATAGTGAAATATTATTCATCCCTCTAAAAGAATAAAATTATTATTTTCAGCAACTTGGAATAAGAGGTCTCTATATTGAGTGAAATAAACTAGGCACAGAAAGACAAATAGCATATGTGCATATGTTCTCATTCATATGTAGGAGCTAAAAAAAAAAAAAAAAAAGGATCTCTTGGAGGTAGAGAGTTGATTGATGGCTTCCAGAGTCAGGCAAGCATAGGGGGAGGGAGCAGTGAAGAAAGGTTGGTTAATAAGTACAAAAATACAATTAAATAGAAGAAATAAGATACAGCATTCAATAGTACAGTAGGGTGACTCTAGTTAACAATAATTTATTGTATAGTCCAAAATAGCTAGAAAAGAAGAATTAAAATATTCTCAACCATAAAAAAAAGATAAATATTTGAGGCAATGGATATACCAATCACCCTGATTTAATCATTACACACTTTTGCATTTCTCAAAATATCACATGTACCTCCAAAATATTACAACTATTATGTATCAATTAGAAAAAAGACAGCCAAATAGGAAAGGAAAGTAAAATTGCTCTGTTTGAAAATGTCAGGTCTTATATACAAAAACACTAAAGACTCCACCAAAAACTTTTAGAATTAATAACAAATTTAATACAGATACAGGATACAAAATCAACATTCAAAAATTAGAATTGCCTATACACTAACAACAAACTATCAGAAAAATAAATAAAACAATCCCACTTAAAATGGCATCAAAATCGGCCGGGGGCAGTGGCTCACGCCTGTAATCCCAGCACTTTGGGAGGCCGAGGCGGGTGGATCATGAAGTCAGGAGATCGAGACCATCCTAGCTAACACGGTGAAACTCCATCTCTACTAAAAATACAAAAAATTAGCCGGG
>NW_012122598.1:5142204-5171433 GCF_000951035.1 Colobus angolensis palliatus
GGTCTCGATCTCCTGACCTCGTGATCCGCCCGTCTCGGCCTCCCAAAGTGCTGGGATTACAGGCTTGAGCCACCGCGCCCGGCCAATAATCTGATTTCTAAATGGTCAAATTACCTCAACAGTCATTTTCTAAGGAAGACATACAAATGGCCAACAGGTATATGAAAAGGTGCTCAACAATTCTATTCATCAGGAAAATGCAAATCAAAACCATAATGAGCTACTGCTTCACACCTGTCAGGATGGTCTTTATTAAAAAGACAAGATACAACTATTTTTGGCAAAATCTGAATAAAATGGAATTCTTGTGCATTGTTGATTGGAACATAAACTGGCACAACCATTAAGGAATAACAGTATGGAGCTTCCTAAAAAAATTGAAAATAGAACTACCATATTATCCAGTAATCCTACTTCTGGGTATATATTTATTGGACAAAACCAGTAGCTCAAAGGGATATCTGCACTCCCATGTTTATTGCAGCATTATTCACAATAGCCAAGACAAGGAAACAACCTGTGTCTGTTGACAGGAATTGTTACAATTACTTATCCATTCACCTGTCAACAGACATTTAGATTGTTTCCACATTTTGGCTATATATATAATGGGATATTAATCAGCCATAAACAGGAAGGAAATCCTGCCATTTGTGACAACATGGATGAGTCTCAAGGGCATTATGCTAGGTGAGAGATGTCAGACAGGGAAAGACAAATACAGTATGATCTCACTTATATTTGGAATCTAAAATAATGGAACTTGGCGAAACAGTGTAGAACGGTGATTACTAGAGGCTGGGTATGGGGGAAATTGGGAGATGTTGGTCAAAAGGCACACACTTTTAGCTATAAGATGAATAAATTCTGGAGATCAAATGTAGAGCATGGTGACTATACTTAACAATATTGTACTGTACCCTTGAAATGTGCTAAGAAAGTAGTCCTTAAATGTTCATACCACACACACAAAAATATGTTAACTGAGTGAGGTGATAGAATGGTAGCTAACTTGGGTGTAGAAATCATCTCACAACATATACATATATCTAATCATCAAATTGAAACCTTAAATTTGCACAATTTCATTTGTCAATTATATCTCAATAAAGTTCAAAAAATATATTTCATATACTATGGAGACTATTTCAATATTTTGTGTGTGTGTACATATATATTTTATATAATATGTGTGCGTGTGTGTGTATATATATATATAAAAGAAAAACCAAGGCATAAACAGTGAGAAAACTAATGTACAGATCTTATATATTGTGGCAAAGTGGAAATAATGCACTAAGATGGGAAAAAGAATAAACTAGGAAAAGCTATTTGTATCAGAGGCAATATATAGGCATTAAAGGGTTAAAAAAAGAAACAGACAAAATTGCTAAAGTTTAAATGAGTAAACGGAGTACGAAGGCATTAAGAAAGGCATAAATATAAAATTAATCATTAGGATAAAAAGAAAAACCCTCCAAATATGAAAACATATATATTTAAAAACACAGGCTACAGCTTTCATAGAGACAAACATAGCAAATACATCAAGTTAGTCATAGTATAAAATAACAGATTTGTATCTAAATCTACAAGTCATATCAATAATGTAAATAGGCTTATCTTTCTAAAATACAAAGCACTATAACTTGACTTATAAAATAAGATCCAATCATATTTGCAAGAAATATACATGAAAGAAGTGTTTTAGGAGGCTAAAAATATAGTAATGAACAAGAAAACAGTAGACAAATTGAAGCAAAATGAAAGTAGTAACAGTTACCTGATATCAGACAAAGTAGAATTCAAGCCCAAAGACATTAATCATAACAAATGTCAATCTTAAATGCTACAAGCCACAAGTAACAATCAAGGTATATAACTTATGAATGCCTATGCATCAAAAACAGCAACCACCTTGATAAAGTAAAACCTAATGAGAGTCAATAATATAGATAGAATATGTTAATAATTGGAGACTTTAATACATCACTCTCAGTTCATGACAGATCAATTAGGGGAAAAAAATGACTAAGGAGAGAAAAGAGATAGACAACATAATCCTTAGGGTAAATGTTAGGAATATATATTAAACTATACTATTTGCATGAGTATTAGAGTAGTATATGGGCTCATGATCCATTTACAAACATCGATCAATTGATCACCAAAATAATCTGCAATTTTATAAAATATAAATATTACAAACAATACAGGTGATAACGCAATAAAACATGATATTACTCACAAAAACAAAACAAAAACACCCAGAAAGACTCTTCCACCTGGAAATTTAAAACATCCCATTAAACAAGTCTAGTGTGTGCAAGGGGAAATGGAAACTACAATTACAGAAGTTAAGAAATTATAATAAGAAAAAAACCACTACATATCAGCATCTATGGGGTGTATGTAAAGCAGTGCTCAGAGGGAAATCCATTGAACTAAACACTTTAATCAATAAAAAAGCAAAGATTAATAAGGTAGGAGACCTTTAAAATAAACTAATTAAACTAATAAACAAAATTCCTGGTTTGTTGAAAAGATTAAGAAAACAGACAAATCACTAGATAATTTGTTCAGGAGAAGTAGGAGAATGCACTAACAAACTAAGAAATATTCAGGAGGAAATGACTACTGAAACAAAAAAAAATAAAATTACAATATTTTTTAGACCTCCGTGCAAATAAATGTGAAAGCCTGGAAAAAATCAATAATCTTTTAATAAAATACAGACTGCCAAAATTGAATCCATTAGAGTTAAAATGTTTAAACAGAACAATTTCATAGAAGAAACAAAGTTATTAAGAAACTACTTCACAAAAAAAGCAGCAGGTGCAATTGTTTCACAGGAGACTTCTACCAAAACATCAAACTTCTTCTTGGAAAAGAAGAAATATATTGTAACTCCTTTCATGTACCAAGTATAACACATACTTAAGCTAGATAAAGACAGCATTGAAACAATTATAGACCAATGTCAGTAAGAAAAGTCAATGCAAGAAAACTAAATAAGATACTTGTAAACAGAATCTAACAAGATGTGAAGAAAATAATACATCGTTAGCAAATAGGATTTATAGCAAAATTTCAAGGTAGGTTTAATATTAGGAAATTCATTTATATCATAAACAATATTAATAGATCTAAGAGGAAAATCACTACTATCTCCACAGATACTGCAAAAGCCATTGGAGAAAATGCCCATCCATGTTAAAAGTAAAAAGACATCCAAGATAATAAGAAATAAGCGATATTTTTAACATAATAAAATACTCATACCTTAGTCCTAAATCCAGTGTCTAACTAAATGGAGAAATACTAAAAGCATTTCTAATAAGATCAAGAACAAGACAAAAATGCCCACTATTTCTGCTCTAATTTAACATTATATTAGAGGTATTATTCAAATGCAATCAGGGAAGAGAGAAGAAATACAGATATAAATGTGGTTAATAATAATAGTACATCTGGAAAATTTCAAAGAATCAATGATAAAACTAATTCAAATAATAAATCAACTCAGTGAATAAGTAGAACAAAACATTAAATTTAAAATTTATGCCTTTATATTTATTTCACAAAAAAGTGAATATACTTAACAGTACTGAACTCTATACTTAAAAATGAATAAGATGGTAAATTTTATGTTACATGCTTTTTACCACAATAAAAAAATCTATGTATTCATATCAAAAATGATAAAAGTGGGATATAACAGTAGAGAATAAAGATGGCTGACTAGAAGCAGGTAGTGCACTCTGCTCTCAAGAAGAGGAAACAGAATGGCTAGTAAACACTAGTTCTTCAAATGGATCATCCACGAAAACACATAGGGACTCATAATGGAAGCAATGGGACCCATGGAGAACAGAGAGGAGTGAAGCAGAGCAGCCACCCACCCGGAACTGGGGCAGACGCAGCGGAAGCTCACTACCACAGGGAAAGGGTGAGTGAGGGAGAGCCCCAGGGATCCACAATTCTTCCACTAACCTTAGCAATCCTAGGAATGGGAAATCCTCCCAACCCCCCCAGGACTCCAGACTGACACAAAGAGACACCTGGAGTCTGGGCAGAGCCATCACTCAAGGTCATGTGAAGCCCTAAGGACCTTGGATCACTGAGCACCCAGGCACCAGCTTGCATAGACCTGCCAACAAGGAAGGATGGGCTCTTTCACATGCCCCTAGGATAGAGATTGCATCCACAGTGATGAGGAGCAGATGGACTGCAGGCCCCACCTCTGCGGCTCCTCACCTGACAGGGCCTCCCAAATGGGGCCAGCAGCGCAGCCATTCCACCATCTCCTGAGCACTCTGGCCAGTCTTGGCCCAGCATTTCTCTAGGGTGGAGCTCCCAGAAGAAACTCAGGCCTTCCTCCATTGCTGCGGCCATGTTACCCTCCCTTGCTGCCCACAGGCTAGGGAGGGAACAAAGAGCCTGATTGCTTTCACTGACACCTCCAGCACATAGCACCTGTGCATCTACCTTATGTAGAAAGAGGACAGACTTATTTATACAAGAACCATCTCGCCCTGCTCTTCGGCAGGCAGGCAGGCTTCCCTTGCCCTTAACTGCTTGGGCCCCACACTGCTGGGGCCCGTAGGGTAGATGCCCAGCCCCGACTTGATCACTCTGATCAGCTGTGGCTCTGCATTTTTCTGGGGTGGAGCTCCCTGAGGCAACTGACAGGCCCTCTGCTGTTGCCAGCCACCACAGTCCCCACCCTTACTGCCCCCAGGCTAGGGAGGAAACAAAAAGAGCCCTTACGCAAGCCTCCAGCATACCAGCAGCTGCCCTGCAGAGGCAGCCAGAATGCTTTCTGCGTGACCCACCACCACCAGGACCCCCTCCCAAATGGGGTTTGATGCCTTCTGGCTTCCAGTGTACCTACTCAATCCCTACATGACTATTTCATCTGTGGTCCAGAGCCCTACTAAAATCCTTACCCCCACAAGCCTGTGATCTTCCCTTAGGCTCTCACTGCCTAAGTGCTCTGCCTAACCCTACCTGAGTTCAGCCAGTGACCCGGGGACCAGCCTGCCCCTTACCATCACGACCAGCACCTGAGGAACCCCACCTCCCCAACCTAGCTCCATCAGGACTCATACATGATGTTCAGCCAGCAATCAAGGGGCTGTGGAGTTAGAGAACTTCCTACCCCATTCAAATTCTGCTGACATCTGACCACTTCCCTCAGAGCCTGAGGTCCAGCTGACACAACCAGCTGATATCGCCATGACCAACACACAGGCCCAAAGGCAGACTCACCCCCCTTTTACACAAAGAAGTAATGATATCACATTGGAGAACAGGGAAGCTATGAAGCTATTTATATTAATTAGGCTGAGTGATGAAGTTCTGCCCCAAAACCACTCCCATGGAGAGTCACGAATTAAGCAGTCCCCGAGGCTTTCAACCACACTATGGCCCAGAGATAGACTACAGTGTGTGACTCATCTAGGAGTCATGAGCTCTGGAACAGGGTTGTGATGAGGCAACAGTTCATATTCTTGTCTATCTAGGACAAGGGGCTTGTGCATCACCCCACAATCCCCCACAAAACTTCAGCACATTTCATTAGGAGCTCCTCCTACTCCTAGCCACCTACACTAGGGCTGGTGCCTGCACTTGACATAGGAGTATTTGAGGGTAAGCCAGAAGTTCCAGCTCTGCCCAGCTGTGTCCCCCTACCCCCACAGAACAGGAAGCACATGTCACAGAGCACTTCGTGCTTCAGCCCATTAGCTGAAACAACAGAGAGCATCTCCCAGTAAACAAAGATTAGTTACATATCCATCTGTTGCACAACCACTAGCTCTGAACCATAAAACCGTTGATAAAAGAAAAACTTCAGCTGAATTATATTTTTAAAAGTTTAATTTAGCAATGAACAATTCGTGAATTGGGCAGCCCCTAGAATCACGCAGATTCACAAAGACTCCAGTGCAGCCACATAGTGGAACATTTATAGACAAAAAAAGGGAAATGACATACAGAAATTGGAAGTGAGGTACAGAACAGCTGGATCGGTTACAGCTCCACATATGCCTTCTTTGAACATAGTTTGAACACTAAGCAGTGTATGAATGGTTAAAGTATGGCCACTGGGACTGGCTAAAACTTAACTATTGTTACAAGTGCATACTACTAAGTTAGGTTTTCAATTTTATCTGCCTATTAAGCTAGGTTACAGTTCATCCACAAGGACTCAAATATAGAAGTATGGAGTCCCTCTCAGGCCATATTTAGTTTGCTTTAACACCATATACCAGCATGTAGGTTGAACTACACAGCCCAATATGAAACCTGCTGACAGAAGTATGTAGCAATATGGAAGTAAAGCCAAAAGACCCTCTCCAACATACTTTATAGTGACACCCTCTGTCAAGGAAGAGAAAGGGAAAGAAGAAAAAAAACGAATAATATACAGATTGAAAGCGGGGGGAATTTTATCTATAGGAAAATAATTACAAAAATTAGAAATGCCAGTTATCTCCAAAGGAGAAAGAACCCACACAAGAATTCTGGCACCATGAAAAATGTGAAGGCTGTGACACCACCAGAAGATCACACTAGCTCTCCAATAATGGCCCCCAACTAAAATGGAAACTCAGAAATGTCAGCTAAAGAATTCAACCCATGGATTCCAAGAAAACTCAAAGATGTTCAAGATGAGATTGAAAATCAACAAAAAGAAACTACTAACATGATCCAGGAAATGAAGGAAGAGATAAGCACCTTCAAAAGAAATCAATCAGAGCTTCTGCAATTGAAAACCTTACTAAAAGAATATCAAAATACAATTGAAAAATTTATCAATAGACTAGACTAGACCAAGCAGAAGAAAGAATTTCAGAGTTTGAAGACTGGCCCTTTGAGCTAACCCAGTGGTGTAGGGGTGGGGGTAAATAAAGAAATAATTTTTAAAAATGAACAAACTAGGATATTTGGTCTCATACTTACAGTGGACAACCTTGATTTTCCACTTCTCTTCAGGGATGAGTCATATGGTGGTAGAAAATGCCCTCGACCTAGAGGAGCAGTTTGCTCATCTGGACCTGAACTCCTCTGATAAACAGAGTGGAGGAGGAAGTACAGCGTTAGAAAATGCCCTCGGCCTAGAGGAGCAGTTTGCTCATCTGGACCTGAACTCCTCTGATAAACAGAGTGGAGGAGGAAGTACAGCAAGCCAAGAGTGCTATATACCTCCTCACTTAAGGAACAAGGAAGCATCTAAAGGATTCTATGATAAAGACAGTTCAGGTTGGAGTTGTAGCAAAGATAAGGATGCATATAGCAGTTTTGGGTCTTGAGATTCAAGAGGAAAGCCTGGTTATTTCAGTGATTGTGGAGGTGGATCAAGGGGAAGATTTGATGATCCTGGATGGAGTGACTATGATGGTATTGGCAGTCATGGTGACAGCACTGGCTTTGGCAAATTTGAACGGAGTGGACACAGTCATTGGTGTGACAAGTCAGATAAAGGTTATGGGTCAAAACCGCTTCCACCAAGTGAATGCTTGGAGCAGGTACTCTTTTTTGGAGGAAACACTGGGATTAACTTTGAGAAATATGACGATATATCAATAGAGGCAACCAGCAGTAACTGTCTTCCACATATTGAAAATTTCAGCAATGTTGACATAGGAGAAATTATCATAGGGAACATTGAGTTTGTTACCTGCGTCTGTATAAGAGACCACTTGAGCAGGCTTAGTGTGAGCAACAAGGCTGTTTATTCACTTGGGTGCAAATGGGCTAAATCTGAGAAAGGAATGAGCAAAGGGTGGTGGGATTATCATTGGTTCTTACAGGTTTGGGATAGGCGGTTGAGTCAGGAGCAATTTTTTGTGGGCAGCAGATGGATGTTACAAAGTACATTCACAAGGGCGGGGGGAATGTTACAAAGCACATTCACAAGGGTGGGGCTGGTGTATTGTCACAAGGGCAGGGGAGGAATGTTACAAAGTACATTCATAAGGATGGGGAATATCACAAAGTACATTATCACAAGGGCGGGGGAATGTCACAATGGTTTGACCATGGTGCGGCCAGCTCAGAGGACCTTATATTCCTGTCTTTTTATGTTAATAATGAAGAAATAAAATAAGAAAGTAATGAAAACTTTGGGTGAAAATTTTGGGGACAGTATGGACAGGTGATAGGCAACATTTCTCAGGGCTGCTTCAAGGGGGATTGGGGCAGTGTGGGAACCCAAAGTGGGAGAGATTAGACTGAAGTAAGATTTTGGGGTAAGGGGTGATATTGTGGGGTTGTTAAAAGCAGCATTTGTCATACAGAGTGATTAGTGATAGCCTGGATGCAGTTTTGTAGGAATTGAGAGATTAATCGGAAGACATAAGGCCCAATAAGAGAAGGAGGAAGATAGGTATTACAGGACTAACGATTGGAAGAAGCCAGGATACCCAGTTAGAGAGTGACCAGGTGGGTCCAGCATAATTAGTTGCCTGATTAGTGAGTTTTTGAGCTCTTTGAGTTTTTTGATGTTACCATATACCAGGCCAGATTGATTTAAGTAAAAACAACACTCTTCATTAAGAAATATACCGAGTCCTTCTTTTCCAGCAGTGAGTAAATTGAGGCCTTGGCGGTTCTGGAGGACAACTGCAGCTAAAGAGTCAACCTGGGCTTGGAGGACAGATAAAGTTTTTGATATATCTGTAACGCTAGCAGAGAAGTCATTAAAGAGGCTGTGGAATGTTATGACAGAGGTTGAGATGCCTGCTATTTCCAGTTCCAAGTGCAATAGTGGAGGCAGAAAGTCCTAGACCCATAAGTAAAGGGATTAGTGGGAAGACTCTTTTTTGTCATGTTGATGTCATGAAGGGGACAGGCAGTTGTTCGTTCCCATCTATAAACTGGATTTTAGGGGTAAGGAAGACTAGGGAACATGTGCCCATCTAGCTGGCAGGTAGGCACATGTAGGTGGAAGAGCCACATAAAAAGAAGAGACCAGCTCGGTGGGGGAGACCCTATCCAAGTGGCGCTAGAGGAATTAAAGACACACGCACAGAAATATAGAGGTGTGAAGTGGGGAATCAGGGGTCTCACAGTTTTTAGAGCTGAGAGCCCTGAACAGAGATTTACCCACATATTTATTAACAGTAAACCAGTCATTAGCATTGTTTCTATAGATATTAAATTAACTAAAAGTATCCCTTATGGGAAATGAAGGGATGGGCCAAATTAATTGCACGGGGAACACGCCCTTAAGACACAGATCGCTCAGGCTTTTTTTTTTTTTGTGGCTTAAGAATGTCTTTAAGTGGTTTTCCACCCTGGCCGGGCCAGGTGTTCCTTGCCCTCATTCCTATAAACCCACAACCTTCCAGCTTGGCCGTTATGGCCATTATGGACATGTTACATTGCTGCAGAGGTTTTGTTCATGGCCAGTTAATTTTGATCTTATTAAGAGCATTAAATAGTTTCCACAAATCCTTATGTTTAGCTCCTAGAGCGGGGCATATCATTTGAGATTGAGGTGCCACTATACCACCATGGTTCCAGATAATAGGAACTTTTGCCGTACTTATCATTTTTACCATCTGATTTGTTCAGATCATCTGAACATAGTATGGCCATGGCACACAGACCGAGAGGTGCAATTCAAGCTAAACATCCCCTTAGGGGACTGATCAATAATGATTCCATAGGAATCGTTGTGCAGCACCTCTGCCTGTTCTGCAGAGCAATCTTCCTAAACAAGTACGTTCATTTTTTCTAACTGGGTCCAATCCTGTTTACAAATAGGTTTTTGAGGGCGATATGCCTCAATTATAGGATCAGATTTATTATGGTAAATACTGAGATCAGAAAGCATGTGTAACTGTGTCATAGTGATTGCATCCAGGCATTATTACCAGCCCTTACTGAAGGAATACTCACGGCAGTGGTGATAACCGCTATCATAGCTACCATTAAATTATTCATTCTGACTGGTTGTCCCACTTTCCTCAGGTTTTCTTTTGCCATCTGTGACAGCTTCTTGATCTGCCCCCAGGTGGGTGGCTGTGTTCGACGGGTGTGGGTCGTGACAGTTGGGGTCCTCCTCAGTGTCAGTCTCAACATGTCTGCAACTGGGAGGTCCTCGGGATCCTCCCAGAGTCTCTTCCACGGCATCTGGCTCATAATAAGGTTTCAGGTGTCTTGATAGTACCCAAATTGGCTGTTGGTTTTGGCCTGGAGAAATACAAGCATAACCTCTACCCCAAGTTATTATTTTACCTATTTCCCAACTTTTTGTTATTGGATCTTTTCACCAAATAATGCTAGATTAAATTGTATATGGGCTGTCCTGTAATCCCTATTTCTCCTCCTTTTTTGTTTTTGTCAGTAGTTGTTCATCTATATGAAATCGTAACTGAGCATTTTCAATTAACTGTGTGGAATGAATCACGTATGAAGAATCAGAAATCACATTAATAGGCATATCAGAAGCAGTCAATACCTCAATTACAGCTATAAGCACCGCTTTTTGAGCTGAAGTATAGGAAGTCTGGAAAACTTTACTTTTTGAACCAGAATAAGAAGCTTTACCATTACTAGACCCATCTGTAAAAACATTCTCAGCACCTTCAATTGGTTTAAATTTAGTTATTTTAGAGAGAATCCAATTAGTTAATTTCAAAAACTGAACCAGCTTCATTTTAGGAAAATGATTATTGAGAATACCCACAAAGTCAGCTAAATGGGATTGCCAAGTAAGACTATTTATAAAATCTTGCTGTATTTGTGCCTTCGTGAGAGGGACAATAATTTTTCCAGGATCATATCCATGTAATTTAACAATCCAAGTTCTCCCAATCCCTATCATAGTAGCGATTTGATCTAAATAAGGAGTTAGAGTCCGTGAATTAGTATGTAGAAGAAAAAGGCACTCTACTAAGTCCTGTTCTTGGACAATAACACCAGTAGGTGAAGCTGAGTTGAAAAGATTAGCAAATCTAGAGTCTTCTCTGAATCTATTCTATTTATCTGAGCTTTACTGACTTGTTTTTCAATCCGTTGTAACTCTGCCTCCACCTCCTTTGTTAATTGCCAAGGGCTAGTGAGACTAGGATTTCCTCTAAGGATAGAAAACAGATTATTCATGGCATAGGTAGAGAGCAGGTCATATCCAATTAATATCCCCTAGTAATTTTTGAAAATCATTTAATGTTTTTAATTTATCCCTATGTATGGTTACTTTCTGTGGCACAATGGTAGTGTCATTTACTAAGGTCCTCAAGTAGGAGTAAGGAGAGTAGTCTGAATTTTGTCAGGAGCTGTAATTAAACCAGCATGAGAAATTGAATTTTGCAAGTGATCATAACATTGGAGTGATATTTCTCGAGTGGGGGCAGCACAAAGTATATCATCCATATAGTGAATAATGTAACACTGTGAAAAGTTTTGACGAGTAGGTTCAATGGCTTGTCCCACATACCTCTGGCAAATAGTCGGACTGTTTAACATGCACTGTGGCAACACTTTCCAATGATAATGGTTAGCAGGCTGCAGGTTGTTTACTGCAGGAATTGTAAATGCAAACCACTCACAGTCTTGCTCAGCTAAGGGGATAGTAAAGAAACAGTCTTTTAAATCTATGACTATTGAAGGCCAACTTTTTGGAATTATAGCAGGAGAAGGCAATCCTGCCTGTAATGCTCCCACAGGTTGTATAACTGAATTGATGGCTCTTAAGTCAGTTAATATTCTCCATTTACCTGATTGTTTTCTTAATTACGAAAACTGGAGAATTCCAAGGAGAAAATGTTGGAGCTATATGCCCCTTTTCTAATCGTCCAGCAACTAATTTCTCTAAAGCTTCCAGTTTTTCTTTACTTAGTGGTCATTGTTCTATCCAAATTGGCTTATCTGTTAACCATTTTAAAGGTATAGGTTCTGGAGGCTTAACAATGGTCGCCATCAAAATTTTTTTCCTAATCTTTGGTGGGAACTCTGTTTTTCCACTTGAAGCGGTTTTTTTAAACCTTGCAAATTTTTTTCTGGTCCCATACCAGGGACATACCCCATTTCATGCATTGTATGTTGACTTTGAGGTCTATATAATTGTTCTAGAATTAGAACTTGTGCTCTCCATTGTTGTAATAAATCTCTTCCCCATAAATGTATAGGTACAGAAGTTATAATTGGTTGAATGGTCCCAGGTTGTCCATCAGGCCCCTCACAATGCAAAATATAACTACTTTGATATACTTCAGCAGCTTTACCAACTCCAACTATGTTAAATTGAGTGGGTTGAATTTGCCACGTGGACAGCCAGTGCTGTAGAGACATGATTGAAATTTCCGCTCCTGTATCTACCAAACTTTTAAATTTCTTTCCTTGAATAGTTATTTCACAGGTAGGACGTTTATCAGTAATTTGATTTACCCAATAATCTGCTTTGCCTTGTTTATTTGTGCTTCCAAATCCTCCTGTTCATTTAGTTTCACTTTTCCCCATTCCCACATATGGCACAATCAGGAGCTGTGCTATGTGCTCTCCTGGCTCTGCTTTCCAGGGAACAGGAGTAGATACAACAATTTGAATTTCCCCTTTGTAATCTGAATCAATGACTCCTGTATGTAGTTGTATGCCTTTTGAACTTACACTAGACCTTCCTAAAAGTAATCCTATTGTCCCTGCCGGCAAGGGTCCACAGACTCCTGTTGGGACCTTTTGCGGGGGTTCCCCAGGCAGAAGACTCACAGCTTTCATGCAGCATAAATCTACTGTGGCACTACCAGCTGTGGCGGAGGACAGACATTGTACAGGGGTGACGGAATGGCCTGAGCTGGAAATGCCCCAGTTTAGAATGGGGCCCGGGACAGGCCCCTCTCATGGCATTTCCCAAAATCGGGTTTCCTTCTTTATCAAACTTAGAATGACACTGACTATCCCAGTGTTTTCCTTTTTTACATTTTGGACATATTTCAGGCTCAACAGTTTTCCTTTTTCCCCTATCTGAAAATCTGACTCGCTGATTTTTTTCTACATAATTTTTTAGTATGACCATGATTCCCACAGTTAAAACAAGCTCCAGGAAATGGAGTATTTCATTTATCCACTCTCAGTCCTGCCATTGCCTGTGCCAACAAGTTAGTTTTATGCAGATTACCTCCAATACCATCATAGGCCTTGATATAATCAACTAAATGTGCTTTCCCTCTGAAAGGTCGCAGAGCAGCCTGGCGATCGGGATTAGCATTGTCAAAAGCTAGTAATTGCAACACTATACCATGAGCAGCTGAATCTGCAATCATCTTTTTAAGAGACTCCTGTAACTGAGCTATAAAATCAACATATGGTTCTCTGGGTCCCTGTTTTATAGCACTAAAGGAAGGGTATTGTTCTCCACCTGAAGTGATTTTTTTCCCAAGCTCTAATGCACACTCCTCTAAACTGTTCTATGGCATCATCCTGCATGACCAGTTGTGCATCTAAACCAGCCCAGCCGCCAACCCCCAAAAGTTGGTCTGCAGTTATATTAATTTGAGTTTGGGCCCAGGCATTGAGAGCAGCCTGAAGGGAAGCTTCATCTGCCCACCAAGTTTTAAATTATAAGAACTGAGCAGGAGTTAGACAAGCTCGAGTAAGAGTGTCCCAGTCAGTAGGTATCATTCGACTGGGAACAGTAACATTCTTTAACAGTCCCACTACAAAAGGAGAACCTGGTCCATACTGACTTATTGCTTGTTTTAATTCTTTGAGTAATTTAAAAGGAAAAGGCTCAAATGTAGCTATAATATTCCCCTCTTGATCTGGGGGATGTATTCTAACAGGGAACTGCCAAGTCTCTACATCGCCCTCTCTTTTTTTATTTATTTATTTATTTATTTTATTTTTTTTGAGACGGAGTCTTGCTCTGTCGCCCAGGCTGGAGTGCAGTGGCGTGATCTCGGCTCACTGCAAGCCCCACCTCCCGGGTTTACGCCATTCTCCTGCCTCAGTCTCCCGAGTAGCTGGGACTACAGGCACCCGCCACCTCGCCTGGCTAGTTTTTTGTATTTTTAGTAGAGACGGGGTTTCACCGTGTTAGCCAGGATGGTCTCGATCTCCTGACCTCGTGATCGCCCGCCTCAGCCTCCCAAAGTGCTGGGATTACAGGCTTGAGCCACCGCGCCCGGCCTACATTGCCCTCTCTTCTAGCTTGCTGAATTCCTGCCTGAATCAAACTAAGAGCAGTCGCTCGAGGCGTTGCTCGAACAGTAACTGGGGTAATTACTTTTCGCCCAGTGTACTCCAGAAAAGAAAGATCTAGGGGGTCATTTTCTTCAAAATAATAATGAGGGGGTGCAGAAGGGTAGGGATGAACCTCTCCTTCCTTTGCCGCTTTAGCTTCAGCTGGCAAATAAACATGCTCTGTAACCTCTTCTGTTACTTCACTATACTCTTGTTCCTCCTCCTTATCAGTGTGAAAAAGTTCCAAGGTGAAACGAACCAGACCCCAAACTTGCTCCATTGTTACCCTGAAGCTTCTGAGCTTCTCTTCTTACTCACCACGGGGATTGCTTTAAGAGTACTGGGCTGTCCTCCATCTAGTTTTCTGTTCCAACCATCGCTCCGGCAACCCTTCGACCTGGATTCAAGCCCCCATGAATGGACGCCACTTGCTGAGACCAGCTGGGTTGGGGAGACCCTAACCCAGTGGTGCTAGAGGAATTAAAGACACACACATAGAAATATAGAGATGTGAAGTGAGGAATCAGGGGTCTCACAGCCTTCAGAGCTGAGAGCCCTGAACAGAGATTTACCCACATATTTATTAACAGCAAACCAGTCATTAGCATTGTTTCTATAGATATTAAATTAACTAAAAGTATCCCTTAAGGGAAACGAAGGGATGGGCCAAATTAATTGCAGCAGGAACACGCCCTTAAGACACAGATCGCTCAGGTTTTTGTTTGTGGCTTAAGAATGCCTTTAAGGGCTTTTCCGCCCTGGGCGGGTCAGGTGTTCCTTGCCCTCATTCCGGTAAACCCACAACCTTCCCGCTTGGGCGTTATGGCCATTATGGGCATGTTACATTGCTGCAGAGATTTTGTTTATGGCCAGTTTTTGGGGGGCTTGCTCCCAACAACCTTGTGTCAGGCAGAACTGGAAATGTAAAGTGAAAAGGTGAGATGGTGTACTGAGAGGAGTCCTGCACCCCAAATCCTAGAGATCCAGCAAGGACAGCAGCTGTTAGAGGTTGTAATGGGGATTGATGGTGCAATTGTGTAGAGTGAGAGGTTTGGTTTTCATGGTATATGAGAAAGCGCATAGTGTCTACGAGTAACCTTTCACTGCTATTGGTGGGGCTGGGTACAAGCAAGCAAGAAGGGTCAGGAGGAGAGTCAGATGAGCAGGGAGAGGTAGCCAAGGATGGAGTGAGATGCAGGGTAGGTGTCTTCCTAAACAATAGTGACTGCCAATGGTTTTTTAGTTTGTCAATAATGATAGAGGGCTTATCAGTAATGCGAAGTTGGAATGCTCCCATCTGTTTGGTAATGTGTGTGGCTGAGTTCTGGAGATAAGGACTAAAGGAACATTTGGAAGGTGGAAGGTTGCCTAAAGGGATTCCAGTAGGCTGTTGTCAGGAGGTGCATAAAGGAGCAGCAACAGGGATAGTTGTCTGTGTGGTTAGGGGTCCAAATATTGGTGGGGGGAGGGGGGTGGAATTGACATAAGGAGAAAGGTGCCGCAAGTAGATGCGGAGAAGTGTGGTAACTTGTTGGTGCGAAATGTCTAGGGAGTTCTCACCAAATCTGTCTAGAAAGTAAAGAAGTTCCTCAGGCGGGTAAAGATGAGGGCTATTAAAGGAGGTTCGGAGGTGCAGGCAGACAGGAGAGGTAGCCCAGTTGGCCTGTAGAGCGGGGATGGCTGTGTAAGAGCAGGAAGAAGGGGAAACACATAGCCAACAATTCTTTGCTAGAGAAGGATTGGAGGCAGTGAGCAGAGAGCAGGTGAGATTGATAGTATGCTGGGGGTACCTAGGAAGAGGTAGAGAGTGACTGGAGAATGGGGGCAAGGATAAGAGTGAATAGAAAAGTAAAAAAAAAAAAAAGGACTTCATCAGGATAGAAGAATTGTGTACCTTGCCACTGAAGATCTTCTATCCACTCCCAGAGCGAGTTAAGGGTGGCGGTTTGAGGTAAAACCAGGAGATACCAGTTATGATAGTTTGGAGGAAAAGTGTAAACCCGCAGTGTAAACAAGGGCAGGGCATTTATGAGTAGTTGAGAATGGTGAATAGGAGTATGACTAGACTGAAGATAGTAGGGATGACAAGTTTTTGGGGCACAGTCCAAGTAGTGGAGGTGACTGCATAAAGCCCTGTTACAAAAAGTAGGGTAAGGATGAATAGACCTAATAGAATTAAGGAATGTATTAGGCTCATAAGGGTTATTACTGTTCTTCAGAAATGCAAGTGAGTTTAAATGAAGTAGAGGAGAGTACCTGTGATTTCCAGGAGGAAGAGGAGAGATCAGGCTGGCTGGCGGACACAGCTTTGTTCTGGAACGGTGAATCCGATAGGGAAGGTCCTGCAGGCGGACAGCAGTTGGGGTACTATAGATGACTAAATAGGGTTCAGTCCATTGAGGTTGTAGAGTTTGAGGGGTCAGATTCTTTTTTTTTTGAGACGGAGTCTTGCTCTGTCGCCCAGGCTGGAGTGCAGTGGCCGGATCTCAGCTCACTGCAAGCTCCGCCTCCTGGGTTCACGCCATTCTCCTGTCTCAGCCTCCCGAGTAGCTGGGACTACAGGCGCCTGCCTCGTCGCCCGGCTAGTTTTTTTTTTTGTATTTTTAGTAGAGACGGGGTTTCACCGTATTAGCCAGGATGGTCTCGATCTCCTGACCTCGTGATCCGCCTGTCTTGGCCTCCCAAAGTGCTGGGATTACAGGCTTGAGCCACCGCGCCCGGCCTGAGGGGTCAGATTCTTAACAAGAACTGATCGTCCAGCTAGGGTGTCTTCATATGGCTGGGAATCTGGAGTAGGCAAGAAAAGATTAGCAGCCTGGTGAATTTCCTGTCTAGCCTGCTAGAGGACCAGAAGATAGTCACCTTGAGAGCTGGTGTCTGGCATGAGGTTGGGGCCCAGCAAGAAGGTACGTCCATGTAAAATTTCAAATGGACTATACCCTGTAGCTTCTCAAGGATAGGCTCTAATTCTAAGGAGGGCAAATGGTAAAAGTGCTGTCCAGTCTTTTTTAAGTTGGAGGCTGAGCTTGGTGAGGTGTGTTTTTAAAAGACCATTAGTTCTTTCTACCTTTCCCAAAGATTAAGGATGGTAGGGGGTATGAAGTTTCCACTGGATGCCAATGGCCTGGGAGACTGCTTGAGTGACCTGACTAATGAAGGCCGGTCCCTTATCAGACTGTATAGAGGCCAGAAGGCCAAACAGAGGAATTATGTCTGACAGAAGGGAAGAAATGACTGTGGTGGCCTTCTCAGACCCTGTGGGAAAGGCCTCTACCCATCCTGTGAATGTATCTACCCAGACCAAAAGATATCTTAGTTTTTTGACTCGGGGCATATGGGTAAAGTTAATCTGCCAGTCTTGGGTGGTGGCAAATCCTCTAGCTTGATGTGTAGGAAAGGGAGGGGGCCTGAGATATCCCTGAGGGGTGGTAGAGTAGCAGATGAAACACTGAGAAGTAATTTCCTTGAGGATGGATTTCCATGATGGAAAAGAAATGAGAGGTTCTAAAAGATGGGTCATTGGCTTGTAACCCACATGAAAGAGGTTATGAAAGGATGATGAGATAGAATGAGCCTGTGAGGCAGGAAGGAGGAATTTTCCTTGATCCAAGGACCACTTGCCTTGAGTAGGAAGGGATTGATAGGTAAGAGTTTCAATGGGAGAATAGGTGAGAGTGATAGTTGAGAAGGAAGAAAACTGGCTGTGAGGGACAGATATGGGAATACTAGCTGCTTCTTTTGCTGTATTATCAGCATAAGTATTTCCTCAAGCAATGGGATCTGGTGACCTCTGATGCCCCTTGCAGTGAATGACTTCAGCTTCCTTTGGCAGCAGTCTTAAGGACAATTTTTATTAAGGTGCATTGATGATGGAGGACCCTTGTGTAGTGAGAAAACCTCTTTATGCCCATATAACAGCATGGTGATGTAGGATGTGGAAGGCATACTTGGAACCAGTGTAGATATTGACACGTAGTCCCTTTGCAAGGGTGAGGGCCCAGTTTAAAGCAATGAGTTTGGCTTGTTGAGAGGTAGTGGAAAGGGGCAGGGCAGTAGCTTCAATGACAGATGTGGAAGACACTACAGCATAGCCTGCCCTTGCTGGTGACTGATGATTGGGCCTCAAAGAACTACCATCATAAACCAAGTGTGGTCTGGATTAGGAACAGGAAAGAGGGAAATACAGGCAAATGGGGAGGATGCCATATGGATTAGAGAGATATAGTCATGAGGTTCAGGTTTGGTGCTAGGTATAAGGTGAGAGAATGGGTTGAAGTTTGTGCCAGGATACAGACTGTGTGGGAGTTTCAATGAATAGTGAGTACAGTTGGAGGAGTTAGGGGGTGGAAAGTATATGCGCCAAGTGTGATTAGGAAAATAGATGTTGAAACTTATGAGAGCTGTAGAGAGTAAGTGGGGCATGGGTTGTGGTCTTGAGAGCCTCTAGAAGTATTGAAGCGGCAGCTGCTGCCGTACGTAGACATGAAGGCCAGCCTAGAACTGTGAAGTTAAGTTGTTTGGATAGGAAGGCTACAGGTTGTGGGCCTGGTTCCTATGTAAAAACTCTTGACCGCACAGCCTTGTATTTCAGCTGTATGTAAGAAAAAGGATTGGGACGAGTTAGGGAGTACTAATGTGGGGACTGTTTCTAGGGCTGTCTTTAAGGAACAAAAAGAAGAGTGGGGAAAGGACTTAGGGTCTATGGGGTCAGTCAGGTTTCCCTTTGTGAGTTTATATAGTGGTTTAGTTGGATTGCAAAACCTGGTATGCAAAGGCAAAAGTATCCAACCATGCCTAGGGAGGAAAGGAGTTGTTGCTTTGTAGAAGCGGTTGGGGTTTTGGAGACTAGCCATACACAGTTACCAGGGAGAGCATGTGTGTTTTGATGAAGGACTCTGCCAAGATAGGTAATGGATGGGGAAGAAATTTGGGCTTTAGAGAGGGATATATGATACTGCTTTGAGAATATATGTCGAAGGAGCAGGAGGGTATCCTGTTGGGAAGATTCATAAGAGGATGCAGAGGAGAAGGTTGTCCATATATTGAATAAGGTGAGAAACAGATGGACGGAAAGAAAGCAGATCATGAGAAAGAGTTTCACTAAAGTAATGGGGGCTGTCTCTGAAGCCTTGTGGTAGTACAGTCCAGGTGAGTTGCTGAGACTGGTGGGTGTCGGGGTCAGTCCACGTGAAAGCGAAAAGAGGTTGGGATGAGGGGTGCAAAAGAATAGTGAGGAAATTATCTTTGAGGTCAAGGATGGAATAATGAGTTGTGGAGGGAGGTATTGAGGATAGGAGAGTATATGGGTTTGGCACCACAGGATGGATAGGTAAGACAATTTGGTTAATAAGGCAAAGATCCTGAACCAAGCTGTAAGATTTATCCGCTTTCTGGATGGTAGGATAAGGGAGCTGTAAGGAGAATTTGTAGGCTTTAAAAAGCTATGCTGTAACAGGTGAGTGATAACAGGCTTTAGTCCTCTTAAAGCCTGTTGTGGGATGGGGTACTGGCGTTGAGCGGGGTAAGAGTGATTAGGTTTTAATGGGATGATAAGGGGTGCCTGATCAGTCACCAAGGAGGGAGTAGAGGTATCCCATACTTGTGGATTAAGGTAGGGAGACATGAGAGAAGAATTCAAAGGAGGCCTTGAATCAGGTAAAAGGACAGCAGTGGGGTGTGGTTGTAGTCCAGGAATAGTCAGGGAAGCAGATAATTTAGTTAAAATGTCTTGGCCTAGTAAGGGAACTGGGCAGTTGGGGATAACTAAAAAAGAGTGCATAAAAGAATGTTATCCAAGTTGGCACCAGAGTTAGGGAGTTTTAAGGGGTCTAGAAGCCTGGCCATCAATACCCACAACAGTTACAGGGGCAAGGGAAACAGGCCCTTGAAAAGAAGGTAATGTGGAGGGGTAGCCCCTGTATCGATTAAACAGGATATGGACTTACCCTCCACTGTAAGAGTTACCCAAAGCTCAGCATCCGTGATGGTCCAAGGGCTTCTGAGGCAATCAGGCAGCATCAATCTTCAGCCACTAAGCCAAGGAGATCTGGGAAGGAGTCAGGCAAGGAACGCTGGGTTTGAGCTCCAAGAGCTTTAGGAGTGGCAGCGACGTGAGTCAGACAGTCTGACTTCCCGTGGGGGCCCGCACAGGGGTTTCAGCGTGTTAGTAGCCACTGGGAGCTATGGCTTAGATGTTCTGAAGGTTTTGTATGCTGGAGAAGTGGTTGTGGGTTGTCTTAGAGTGGAGGCAAGTAGCTATAACTCAGAGATACGTTGCCGCTTGGCAGCTTCTTTTCTGTTATTGAACACCTTGAAGGTGAGGTTGATTAAATCCTATTGTGGGATTTGAGGGCCAGAATCCAACTTTTGGAGTTTTTTTCTAATGTCAGGAGTGCATTGGGTCATAAAATGCATATTAAGGATAAGGCAGCCTTCTGGCCCCTCTGGGTCTAGGGCTGTAAAGCATCTAAGGGTAGCTGCTAAGCGGGCCATGAACTGGGTTGGGTTTTCATCTTTACCTTGGGTAGTTTCCTTTAGCTTGTCATAATTAACAGCTTTGTATGCTGCCTTTTTGTGCCCCTAGACTAGGCAGGAGACCATGTAATCTCACCTAGCTATACCTGGGGAGTCTGTGTGGTATTGCCAACAGGGATCCTCTCGGGGAACTGCCCTGGTGCCCTCTTGGAGGCCTGGCTCATGAAGCTGGCAGGTGTCTGCATAGGACTGGGCTAGAGAATAAACTCTTTCTCATTTATCTGGGTAGAGGGTAGAGGTCAGGATGACATTTATCTCACTCCAGGTTAAATTGAAGGACTGAGTTAGATATTGGAATTCCTGTATATATTTATTGGAGTCTGATGAGAAAGAGCCTAAATGCTGTCTGATTTGGGAAAGGTCTGATAGAGAAAAAGGCACATGTACCCTGACTATGCCTTCAGCTCCAGCCACCTCTCTAAGAGGAAATTGTTGGGCAGGTGGGGGAGAGCTAGTCATGGAATGAAACTGTAAGCCAGACCGGGTGTGAGGAGGGAAGGTAATAGAAGGGTTATAGGGTGGGGGAGTGGAGGCTATAGAGGAATTGGGACCTGATTCAGCCTGGTGAGGAGTGGCCAGGGGAGGAGAAGAGAGGTAAGAGGGGTCAGTGGAAAAGGAGGATTCAGGGGACTCTGAGTTTGGGGTGGAGACCAGAGGAGCGGATGGGAGAGAAAGAAGGAAAATCTGGGACAAGCTGCATTGGGAGCAGAGACTAGGGAGGGAATGAAGTGTAAAAAAATGCCTGGATGTAAGGCACCTTGGACCATTTGCCCATTTTTTGACAAAAATTATCTAGGTCTTGTAGGACAGACAAATCGAAAGTGCCATTCTCTGGCCACTTGGAACTATTGTTGAGTTCGTACCAGGGCCAAGCAGTATTACAGAAAAAATAAGATGTTTAGGTTTTAGGTCAGGTGTTAGTCGAATGGGTTTTAGGTTTTTAAGAACACAGGCTAAGGGGGAAGAGGGGGGAATGGATGGCAGAAAGTTACCCATAGTGGAGAAGGTAAGTTTAAAAAGGAAGGTAGAGACATGGAGAAATGGAGGTGGCAGCTACAGACTTCCAGTAGGCGTCCCTGACTGAGTCCTGGGCTGTAATGTGGGTGAGCAGCTAAAGCAGGCATCCCCACAATTGACCTGCCACCAAGGGAATGTGGGTGAATGATCAAGGCAGGTGTCCCCATGGTGATCAGACACTAAGGGAAGACTGTCTTCCCAAGTCCGTGACCAACATCGGAATTTTTGAATGCACGGATAAAGTGTGTCTCCTTTTTGTCTCTACCAGGAAGGGAGAGAAACTGAAATTGAAAGGAAAGAGATTGAAGGGAGGTGAGAGAGGTTAGGTAGAGAGCGAAAAAAACGCTTACCCGAGTGTGAAGAACTGCTTACCGATTTGAAATTGGTGAGATGGTCCTTGGGTTGGCTGGTCTGATGACCCAAGGTCATAGATGGATCTCCTCACAGAGGGAGCGTGAGGACAGGGGACCAGTCTCTCAAAGGAGTCCCCCTGTCCCGGGTCTTTGGCACCAAATATTATGCGTGTCCGTATAAGAGACCACCTGAGTAGGCTTAGTGTGAGCAACAAGACTGTTTATTCACTTGGGTGCAAGTGGGCTGAGTCCGAGAAAGGAGTCAGCAAAGGGTGGTGGGATTATCATTTATTCTTATAAGTTTCGGATAGGCAGTGGAGTCAGAAGCAATTTTTTGCAGGCAGGGGATAGATGTTACAAATACATTCACAAGGGCAGGGAAGAATGTTACAAAGTACATTCACAAGGGCGGGGAGCATGTATTGTCACAAGGGTGGGGAGGAATGTTAGAAACTACCTTCACAAGGATGGGGAATATCACAAAGTACATTATCACAAGGGCGGGGGAATGTCAGGATGGCTTCACCACGGTGCGGCCAGCTCAGAGGACCTTACAGAGCTTACTCACTATACTCATCCTACTCCACTGCAAAAACATGCCATTCCTATTATTAGGGGAAAAAGAGACTTAATGGCTTGTGCCCAAGCAGGGTCTGGGAAAACTGCAGCATTTCTTTTACCCGTACTGAGTTAGATATATGTAGATGGTCCAGGAAAAGCTTTGAAGGCTGTGAAGGAAAATGGAAAGTATGGTTGCCAATCTCCTGGGTTTTAGTCCCAACAAGAGAATTGGCTGTACAGATATGAGGAAGCCAGAAAATTTTCATACCAGTGTAGAGTTCATCCTTGTGTAGTTTATGGTGATGCTGATATTGGTCAACAAATTCAGGTCTTGGAACATGGATGCCACTTGTTAGTAGCCACGCCAGGATGTCTAGTGGATTTGATGGAAAGAGGAAAGATTGGATTAGACTTCTGCAAATACTTAGTGTTGGATGAAGTTGATAGGATGTTGGATACGGGATCTGGACCTCAGATACATCGTATACTTGAACAAGATACTATGCCACCAAAGGGCATTCATCATATCATGATGTTTAGTGCCACTTTTCCTAAGGAAATACGATGCTTGCTCATGACTTTTTGGATGAATATATATTTTTGGCTGTAGGCAGAGTAGGCTCTACCTCTGAAGTAGTTTGGGTGGAAGTAGTTTGGGTGGAAGAGCCAGATAAACGGTCATTTCTGCTTGATCTCTTAAATGCACCAGGGAAGGATTCACTGACTTTAGAGTTTGTGGAGACAAAAAAGGGAGCAGATTCTCTGGAGAATTTCTTATACCATGAAGTATATCCTTGTACTAGTATTCATGGAGACCAATCACAGAGAGATCGAGAAGGAGGCCCTTCACTAGTTTTCCTTGGGGAAAAGCCCAATTCTAGTGGCTACAGCTGTGGCAGCATGAAGACTAGACATTTCAAATGTGAAACATGCTTCAATTTTGATTTGCGAAGTGATATTGAAGAATATGTGCCTTGTATTGGCTGTACAGGATGTGTGGGAAACCAGGGCCTTGCCATCTCATTCTTTAATGAAAGAAATATGAATATTACAAAGGATTTGTTGGATATTCTTGTAGAATTTAAACAAGAAGTGCCTGCTTGATTGGAAAACATAGCTTATAAACACCACTACAAGGGTGGTATTCGTGCATGATCTAAAAGATTGAGTGGAGCATTTGGTGCCAGAGACTATTGACAACGTAGTGGTTCCAGCAGTTCTGGCTTTAGTAGTAGTCATACAAGCAGCAGCTGCAGTGGTGGAGATGGTCATGACATCAGCAGCAGATGTGGTAAAGGTGGCTATGGAGGCTTCTACAATAGTGATGGATGTGTAGGAAATTATAACTCTTGTTATAAGAGTTACTAAGAGCCGGGCATGGTGGCTCACGCCTGTAATCCCAGCACTTTCAGAGGCCGAGGTGGGCGGATCCCGAGGTCAGGAGTTCAAGACCAGTTTGGCCAACATAGTGAAACCCCGTCTCTACTAAAAATACACAAAAAATTAGTCAGGCGTGGTGGTGTGTGCCTGTATTCCCAGCTACTCGGGAGTCTGAGGAGGAGAATCGTGTGAACCCAGGAGGCAGAGGTTGCAGTGAGCCGAGATCGTGCCACTGCACTCTAGCCTGGGTGACAGAAGGAGACTCCGTCTCAGAAAAAAAAAAGAGTTATTAAGAAATTATTTTAGGCAGATAGGAAAAGGGGTCCTTGGGAAGTTTTTGTTTCTTTTAGAGCAACTCCAGAAACTGGTGAGATGGTTTCTTACGTAGCAGGAAAGCCCTGGCTCTTAGAGCTGGGCCAGCAAGCTTTGATATGCAAATACCAGCCATCAGAAACTGGGCCCACCCAAACATGGCAATTCCTGCAGTCTTATTCTTGCCCTGGCCTCCACATGTGCCTGGTGACACGGCCACCCCCACATATCCACACATGTGTAAAACATCTTGGTGCCCTGTATTTGCATATTAAAAGGCTAGGGTGGAAGGGCCAGTTTTTTTCCCCTGCTATTTGAATGATATGCTTGGTCAAACCAATCCTCCGAGCCCTATCCAAATCAGACACCACCTCCTCCAGCCTCCTCATATAAGCAGACACTTTTCTGTCACACTTGGGGTTTTTCTCTTTGTTCCAATCCCCCTACCTTCTGTCTCTGTACGGGGGAGCTGTTTTCTTCTTCCTTCCTTCTTTCTTGCCTATTATACTCTCCACTCTTTAAAACCACTCCACGTGGGTCTGTGTCATTTTATCTAAATTGACACAAGATTAAGCACCCTGGTGTTCCTCCAGTTATGGGAGCCATATCATTTTGATTCATTGGCTGGCAAGCTGAGGTACAGCCTTTGTTGAAGTGGTATGAAAGCAAGCTTAAAATCTGTTCCATCATTCACAAGGTGCTCTTGGCCTCTATATTAAAATAAAATCAAATAGATCAACCCAAACTACTTTCTATGTGATATTCTCAGATGTAGAGCCTACTCTGCCTGCAGCCAAAAAGATATACTCATCTAAAAAGTCACGAGTAAGCATCTGTATTTCCTTAGGAACGGGCATGCATAAGCCTAGTACATACACTTAGCACTGGCTGCCCTACTACAGACTCAGATGTGAGGCTTGCTGGTGAGAACATGGAGAACCCCCCAATACCCATGAGTACTGGGAATGTTGGCCATGTTTTGAAATAGTTTCTTTTCACGGGGAGACCTCACCATTGAGTGAGGCTGGGAAAAGTTCTGAGGTAACTGAGAATTTCTGGCCAGGGGACATCCTGGCATGATTCACAGGCCTCTGGACCAGACCCAGCCTCCAATAGCCTGTTCAGGGTGTTGGCAGAGAACCCTCAACTATTCTGTTGCAAAACTCTTCTTCCTTCTCTATCCCTGGCATCTTACTCTTTCTCTGATTTAAATGTGCAGGTATTTTTACAGCCTAGGAAAGAAATCCTGTTAGGCAAGATCAGGAAAATGCCTCTAGGAAGAGTTTTCCCCATTCCTCTGCAGTGAAGTTACTCGCTACCGCTTCTCTGGCAAGCACATAGTATTTCTAAGCTAACAGCGCCACCTAGTGGAAATAGGAATCCTCTAGATGAGACACTTTTTTCCCTTTTTCTTTTATAGTAACACTGCAGCTTCTTTTTACACCATTAAAAATCAGGCTCTATGCTTCTTCTGGAAATGGGAAGTTTCTGCCTTTAGCAGTTAGGAGTAAGATGCCTAGGGGCTGGGCGCGGTGGCTCACACCTGTAATCCCAGCATTTTGGGAGGATGAGGCAGGCAGATCATGAGGTCAGGAGATTGAGACCATCCTGGCTAACATCGGTGAAACCCCGTCTCTATTAAAAATACAAAAAAATTAGCTGGGCATGGTGGAGGGCGCCTGTAGTCCCAGCTACTCGGGAGGCTGAGGCAGAAGAATGGTGTGAACCCGGGAGGTGGAGCTTGCCATGAGCCAAGATCACGCCACTGTACTCCAGCCCAGGTGACAGAGCAAGACTGTCTCAAAAAAAAAAAAAAAAAAAATTTGATTCCCACTATTGTCCCATCAGTAAAAAAATGGCCATTCGGTTCCTATGCTCTTTTAAGGCACCTACTATGTCTCTGATTAAAACAGTACTTAATTAGTAAGGGAATTTTAAATTCAGAAGTTAACCAGAACCATTTTTTGTAAGGGTAAGTGCTTTAGCATGGGCTGTAATAGCAGGCAATCTAGCACATTGCCTCCACTAAAGGAGCCTTGCCCGAAAGTGACACAGTCTCTCCGGAGATCCGTTTTTCAGAGAGCCAGGCAAATCACACAGGTTCTAGAAAGTCAAAGGGAAATCACACAAGGTGGATAAGCTAAGGCTGCATGGGTAAGCGTGGTTAGCCCCATCACTTAGCTCATCCGGTTCCATGGCTTGGAGGACCATGCCTACAACCATGGGGGCCATATTTAACATGGTGTCAGGATCCAGAAACCAGGGAGGGGAGACATTTGGAGGATGCTCCCTGTCTTCTCCACTCTGGCTCATACAGAAAGGAGACAAGAGGATGCTTCTATTCTTGCTTCTTTTCCTAAATGGGTGTTAGAAACAAAATGCTTGTTTCTCAGTGCCACAAGGAAAAATCAGGATTCAGACAAAAAGTTTTCTCAGCAAGGCAATTTTGCTTTCTGCAGAAAGGGAGCTGCTCATCAGCAATTCTGTCACAAGAGCACAATGAACATAGAAAGGCAGGAATATTTATCCCTTACACATTAGGTCCTTACTGCTGTGTCCTATTTCCATTGGTTGGAGTTGGACCTCACAGTCTAACCTAAACCTGACTGGTTAACAACTTAAAACTTTCCTAAATAGGTAAAGGCAATGGAGAACAAAAGGAAAAGAGGAAGTTGCTTGAGAAAGGATTTAGAAAAGTAATAACATTTCCAAATAAGGAAGGGGCATAGGCTGTAAGCTGGGACATGCCTGAGCATGTTCAGAACAAATATCTTGGTTAAAGTACAAGGACATAGAATGTACTTATTCCCTTATACCTAACAGTTATGTAGGATAGGGCATAACCAAGAGTTATTAGCACAAATCCAGGAAGCTTGAAGGAAGTTAGTCTTTAAAGGAAACAATTATTTTTAACATTTATTATTTATTTTTTAGAAGGGAAACTTTGAAGATAAACTTTTTACTTTCCACAATTTCCCCCTCTTGGTTTATAGTTCTTCCTCTTACAGTTCTTCCTCTTTGAATTTTTTAATATGTTTTGTCTTAGTTGTTCTGCCTGACTCTCAAAATGTAAAAGTTTCTCTGAGTAAGGTGGAGGAGAGTTAAGGGAGGCTTTAGTAAGAGCTGTTTTTATTAACCTTTGCACCAACTCTCAGATGCATGGTATAACACAACACCTAAGAAGAAGAAGTATACTTATTACAATTGCTAAAGAGGTAAGAATTGAGGCTATGGTCTCTCTCCATTGGCTGAACCACCCTTTTAGCCATTTAGAAACAGGTTTATTAATTCCAGAATTTTTAGCTAGCTCTTCAGATAAAGCAGTAAGGCTTTGTAGGGCCTTTGTTATGCTTCCATTAGGAGCAGTGTTGTTTGGGATGAAGGTATAACATTGTGTTTCAATCATAACACAAACACTACCTTTTTCAGCTAATATCACATCTAAAGCCATTCTGTTTTTGCAGGCCATTGGGCTAGTGGACCCTAACTGTTCCACTATTCCTTTGAAAGCATCTTTAGTGCAATTAATAAATCATTGTTGATTGTAATAAATATAGTTTATCCAATCTACATTTTTATTAATGCTATCTATGGGAGGATAGATTCAAACCCTGCAGCTATTTAGTCCCTAGCTTTAAATTTATCTGGTACACCTTGATAAATTTATCTGGTACAGATAAATTTGCATCTAAATAGACATGGAGGTCGAAAGACCCATAAGGGGCTTCTTTTGCTTTACAATGTCGTGCTTTTTTCTTTTTCTGGTTGATGAAATGCCAGGGTAAAAGGGATAGCCAATTGAACTAGAGCACAAGCACTGCTCTAATTATTTGGCAGAGAGTCCAGTGAAGGTCCTCCATAATGCCACCAGATAATCAGAGATGAATAAGGGCAGACTGATGGGTCAGCTCTTGGAAGTGCCTGACCTTACTACATCCTGTTAAGTCTCCAAGGAACACCAAATTTCCCCCTTGTCATTGGAAACACAAGGTAAAATTGGTCGTGGAAGATGGAGGCTGGATGGCCCTCAGGGGCTGACCTGCAGGGTCCTGCACTTTAGGAAATAGTAGAGAGAGTTTGGCAGAGTTCATCATCCCAGGCTGTAGGATTTCGAAAAAAGAGCTACCATGCAGTCCATGTCTTGTTGATTAGAGGACCATCCAAATGGAAAGGGGACAGCCTGAGCCTCTGGCCTACCATGTGCACAAGTGTAACAGTTGCTTTTATTTAGAGTGTGGGTGGAATATTTAATCAATTTTAGCCAGGCATTTGCATGCTGATATCCTGTCTCAATTGCTATGGTTTGCCTTTATTACAGAGACTTTGGTTTTGTCAATGTGTCTGGGAAGAGTGATTGATACAGAAGTTGAAGGAGCAATAAAGTGTATTTAAAAAAATTCTTCTAGGATCCTTTCCTGAAATGTCAGCTCCCATACTATAAATACGACTTAATGGAGGGGAAGAGTTTTGAGATGTTGCAATAGTAATAGTAAGCTGTATAGGATTACATTGGTTATATTAACAGCTAGAAGGAGTAATTCTTTTGCTGAAATGGATATATGGTTTTAAGGACTGACAGTCTGTCTTAGAGGGACAAGAGTCTGCTTCCCACCAATTAATTCAGCTACTATTCTCTGTATTACTAGTATCCTTACAGGAACTTATGTCTTTTTAATCTGAGAAAGTCCAAGAGGGACAGAGATTTTTTTCTTTTTTGAAGTAGTAAGCTCTCTTGCTTATGTAAATCTTTAAAAGGTATAACTATATAGGCATTAAAAGTAATAACTTGGGCCGGGCGCGGTGGCTCACGCCTGTAATCCCAGCACTTTGGGAGGCTGAGGCGGGTGGATCATGAGGTCAGGAGATCGAGACCATCCTGGCT
>NW_012122598.1:5171752-5175172 GCF_000951035.1 Colobus angolensis palliatus
AACTAATAATTGCAGAGGTTTAAAAAAGAAAGAAAGGAAGGAAGGAAGGAAGGAAGGAAGGACACATACATATATATATACATACATACATACATACATACATACATACAGCTTTTCTTTAATTTGGTAGGGTTCCCCCCTGGGACTATGGCCCATGACTCTGGAGGGGATGGCACTCTCTTGACTTGGGTACGATGGGTCCAACCTCTTTCTGCACTAGGTAAGGTCCTTCCCAGGCTGGTTTGAGCTTCTCCTTCTTTCCATCATTTGATGAGGACATGGTCCCCAGGCTGATGCTGGTGTACTGGAAATTTTAGGGGTAGTGTCTGTGCTAGAATACCTCTGGTTTTAAGAGAAGAAAAGGTAGAGGACAGATCAAATATATAATTTTTAAGAAACTGATCTTTTGTTTCAAAGGTAGGAATGTCAGCAGTGGAGTATAAATAAGGCAATTCGTAGAGGATCTCATAAGGAGAAAGACCAATATTTTTCTGCAGGGCAGTTCGGATTCAGGTAGTGAAATGAGTTCCATTGTCTGAATCAATATTTTCTATTAGTCCTAACCTGGGTACTATATTTATAATTAATGCTTTAACTACATTACTAGTGCTTACATTTGAAAAAGTGATGGCCTCTATGCAATGAGTAAGGTGATCTACTATTACTAATAAATACTTTAGATGACTAATTGGAGGCATCTCTGTGTAATTAATGTGGATACTTTGGAATGGCCTTAAGCCTGGATTCCTTTTCCCCAAGGGGTAATCTTTTTATAGCTTGTCTATTAGTTTTTTTTACATACCAAGCAACTATTTGTAACCTGTTTGACTGAGGTATAAATTTTTATACACCCATAAACTCTGAGAAATGCATCACACATGGCCTGGGCCTGCAATGGGTCCCTTGATGTAGTTGGGATAACATTTTCCTCATAAGGGGTTTGGATAACATTTCTCTCTGGTCTAGTAATATCTAGTTTCCTTCTGAATTCTCTTTAGCACCTATTTTTATTAGTTTTTAGACCAAAGAAAGGCAAACACCATTTTATATTTGACAATGCTTCCTGTATGATTTTTATACCAGATAAGCAAAATTTCACCTTTATATTAGTGTGCTATTAATGTTAAACTTAATTTTAATAAAACCTTGTAGACATATTTATCCAATTTTAATGCCTAACCATTAGGTAAGATTTTTATAGACTCTTTTTAACCCTTTATAATCTTTGTTAAAGAGCAAGTTAGTGCTTTAGGAAAAACCTTTTATTTTAATTTCCAGATTACAGAAAAACTGCAGGATACCCTTTTAGCTTTAGCCAATATGTTTACACACAGAATTTCTTTTACAATTAATGTTTCAAAACTTGCTTAAATTTTCAAAACAAAGTTTAATCTTTTAATGTAGGTAAACATTCACATTCTTTTTTTTTTTTTTTGACAGAGTCTTGCTCTGTCACCCAGGATGGAGTGCAGGGGTGTGATCTCGGCTCACTGCAACCTCTGCCTCCTGGGTTCAAGTGATTCTCCTGCCTCAGCCTTTTGAGTAGCTGGGATTACAGGCATGCACCACCACGCCTAGCTAATTTTTGTATTTTTAGTAGAGATGGGGTTTCATCATGTTGGTCAGGCTGGTCTCGAACTCCTGACCTCGTGATCTGCCCATCATGGCCTCCAAAGTGCTGGGATTACAGGCATGAGTCACTGTGCCTGGACAAAAATTCACATTCTTATGCCTTCTTGTAATCCTTTTACTAAAAGTATATTTTACTTTTCTTACATACTTTGCATATGAACTGTTCCTTCAATAGTTTTACATTCAGGAGGCCTAATTACTTTTAAATTATACAACATTTTGTGCATACATTCCCTTTTATAACATTTTTCACGACTTTCACAAACAACTTTGACATTCCTCAAAGGTCTGACTTGTTGTAAACATCCCTTTCTTTAAATAACCAGTACATTTATTTTAGGACAAGAATTTACCATATAAGATTCTTTTTTCATAAATTCTCCCCCCCCTTTTTTTTTAATGTCAAAGATGATAACTGTTCTTTTCTAAAGCAGTATTGGAGTGTTATAGGGAGATATACAGGGCTTAAGAAGCCTATCATGGAGAAGACCTTTAATTATTAATTACAGGTTTAAATTTACCCTGGCTTTTAAAGGAATAGGGTACATTGCTTTTTCTTTACTATTTGTAGCTCTCTCTGCCTCTCTGACTCTGTCTCTTTCTCTCTCTCTCTCTCCCCGCCCTTCCTTTTACACTATCTTTCTCCCCAGTCTCACCTTCTGTGTCTGTCTCTGATCTCTGTCTCTTCCATTCTCTCTCTCACTCATTCTCTCTCTCTATCTCTCTCCAATCTTTCTGTTTCTGTCCACATCTTTCATTGCCAGACTCACAGGGTCTTTTCCTTAAGTCTCTATCCCATTCTCTCTCTCTCTCTGTCATTCCCTGTTTTCCTCTCTCCCTCACACTCAGTCTCTTCCTCTTTCTCTCTCTCTCTGGGTCTCCACATCTGCCGTTTCCTCCCCTTTCTCTTTCCAATTTCCCTTCTCACTTTCTCCCTTCCTCCCTTGCAGGGTGTTCTCCCTTCCTCCCTTGCAGGGAGACTACAGGGAGCCTCCCTTGCTAGGCTCCCGTAGCAGCTCTACCTATCATGCTTCTTTCTCCCCCTGAGAAGAGGGGAAAGGGAAGTTCTGAATATCCTTTTTATCCCTTACCTTACCTGGGGTATTTCCTATTTTTGGGGTGAGGCTTAATTTCCCTTTACTGGAAAATTTTCACCTTCCCTACTACTGGAGGTTTGTGTGAGGTTCAATCCCTACCTAATGGGGATTTCTCACCTATTTTTAACTTCCAAGACATCCCGACCAAGGAATACTTTACTGCCCCCACCCCACCCATGTCTTCTCTTACCTTGGTATGTCCCAACCAAGGAATACTTTACCACCCTGGCAGCTTCTCTTTCCTTGGTTGTGACCAAGGAATTCTTCACCGCCCCCCACGGTCTTTTTTTTTTTTTAACCTTGGTCTCGACCACCAAGGAAATACTTTACCAGCTTCCCTGGCATTTCCTTCCTTGGTCTGTGCACAGAGTTGCCATGGTATGTGAGGATCTTTTACTCTAGGTCACCGGCTGGTTTCTTTCCACATTGCTGAGTGTCTGGGTTTATTTGTCACACCAGGTAGGTCATGATTCCTTACCCTTGAGGCCATTGCAACAAGGCAGCAGGGCGCCTCCTCACAAGAGAGGACCAGAGACCACTCCTGGAGGAGAATGAACCCCTGTATGGGCCACCAGATTTGTTAGAAACAAAATGCTTGTTCCTTGCTACCACAAGAAAAAAAAATCAGGCCGGGCGCGGTGGCTCAAGCCTGTAAACCCAGCACTTTGGGAGGCCGAGACGGGCGGATCAC
>NW_012122598.1:5176397-5179012 GCF_000951035.1 Colobus angolensis palliatus
AAGGAAGGAAGAAAGAAAGAAAGAAAGAAAATGATTTTTTTAACATTTATTATTTATTCTGGAATAAGAAGGGAAACTTTGAAGAGGAACTTTTTACTTTTCCACAATGGGTAATAAATTCTTCAGCTTACACCTCTCTGCGGTGCACTCTGAAACACTGGAACTTCCTTAACCTCAGAACTTTAAAGAAAAAGCTCTTTTTTTTTTCTTTTTTGCACAAGGGCATGGCATTTCTACTAAATCTTTTCAAGCACTGTAAAATCAACCCAGCTCTTTTAGTAATCATATCAGGCAGGCCCAGGGAAAACAATTCCCCCAAATTAGAGAAGCAAGTTCCAGGGGAACCATCTGAGGATTCCCTTATTTAGGGCCCCTTCAAGTTCCCTTCTTATTGCAGAATCCTAGGCAAGTAAAGGGAGACTTAGGCTGATTTTCTGAGAACCCTGATAGGTATATAGAAGTTTTCTAAAATTTAACTCAGGCATTTGACCTCTCATGGAGGAATGTTACACTGCTCCTAAGCCAAACCCTAACTGCAGCTAAAACAGGCAGCTCTGCAAGCAGAAAAGAATTTTGGAGATGAGCAATGTGTCTCCTATAGTAGGCCAAAAGGGAAAAGAGAAAATAGGGAGGGCAAAAAAATAAGGGAAACACCATTCCCAATAGGAAGAGAGGTAATACCTCTTAACAACCCTAATTGGAACTCCTTTCTATGGTGTTTTTCCTTCTTTTATGGTTTAAAATGACTTTTTCCTCTTTTATAATGTTCTTCCAACCTAGAAAAAGTTAATTTTCCAAACCTTAAAATGCTTGGCTTAGAGTTGAACAAGGGGAAAGGGAGCCCAGAAGCCTGACATGCTGGCAAAGGGTAAAAATTTCTTACCAGTTGGGCTTTTGGCTACTCTCTCCCTGTGCAAACCAGTAAAAGGGATAAAAGAATCATTGTTTATATTCTCTGTAAATTTATACTCAATGGAAAAGGATTTGTAAAGTTGGTCCTAAACTTTAGACAATCTGGTGTGCTTTGAAGGTCTTTCTGTATGGTTTTGTCCAAAAAAAGGGTATCTTAGGTTAGGATGCAGGACCAGGACCCTGTAAGCCTGCTGTTTGAGCCAGCCCAACAAAACGGTCAGTAACAAACTTGGTTACAGGTCTCCATCTTATTTCATGTCCTTGGGAACATGACCTGCAACCATGTGGCAATGCTTTCTTTCAGTCTCTGCCATTTTACAATGGTGGCCGTTTTCTTGTGCTAAGTCAGTTCCACAAAATCAGATAAGCCAGTTTGTCAATCTGGGTGGTGCCAGCTAATCCATCAAGGGCAGGGCTTACAAAATATCTTAAGCACTGATCTTGAGAGAAGTATAGGGAGGGTCAAAATCTTGTAGTCTCCAACTGCATGACTCCTAAGCCATGGTTTCTAATTCTGTGACTAGTTTAATTTCTTAGCCTGGTCCCCAGGCAAGAGGGAAGTATATCTTAAAAAGGGGCTCTTATTATCTTTGTTTTAGACTATAAACTGTAAACCAGGCTTCTCCCAAAGTTGGTTCAGCCTACGCCCAGGGATGGGCAAGGACAGCTTGGGGGCTGAAAACGAAATGGAGTTGTTTGGGTCAGATCTCTTTCACTGTCTCTGTCAAAATTTTGCAATGACAGTTTCAAAAGCTGCCTATCGCCCCTTTGAAAATGCCTTGTATGCTCGTGATTAAGTCATAACCTAATTAAGTCCTGTCGGTTTCACCCGTGATATTATTTTTTGTAAAGTTCAAAAGCCAAAAATCTTAAGTGCTTGGCATGGCTAAAGTCGAGTAACAAAGGATTTCAAAGGATTTTCTTAAAGCATGCTCAGCTTAATTAAAAGTGGATATTCAAGTTATAAGTATATTTTAAAGGTCTTTATGTTTTTCTCTTATTGGATCTTGTTTTTCTGGGAAAACTCTTTTCTTCTCAGTCAACGGAATTACTTTTCTCCATTTTTTTGTCTTACCACTCTTAATGCATGCTACCTGGCCCTGTTCATCCAAGGGCTCCACCCTGAAGCCAGTAATCCAATTAAGAAACTGGCAAATAAGACTGCAGTACATTGAGCTCCATAGAGACAGTGCCAGGGCAAGTGAGAGCCGGATGGGCACTGGGCGACTCTGTGCCTAGCTGAGGAAAAATAACTAAACATGGGCAAAGGAGATCCTAAGAAGCCGAGAGGCAAAATGTCATCATAGGCATTTTTTGTGCAAACTTGTTGGGAGGAGCATAAGCAGCAGCACCCAGATGCTTCAGTCAACTTCTCAGAGTTTTCTAAGTGCTCAGAGAGGTGGAAGACCATATCTGCTAAAGAGAAAGGAAAATTTAAAGATATGGCAAAGGTGGACAAGGCCCGTTATGAAAGAGAAATGAAAACCTATATCCCTCCCAAAGGGGAGACAAAACAGATGTTCAAGGATCCCAATGCACCTAAGAGGCCTCCTTCGGCCTTCTTCCTGTTCTGCTCTGAGTATTGCCCAAAAATCAAAGGAGAACATCCTGGCCTGTCCATTGGTGATGTTGCAAAGAAACTGGGAGAGATGTGGAATAACACTGCTGCAGATGACAAGCAGTCTTATGAAAAGAAGGCTGCG
>NW_012122598.1:5179677-5185688 GCF_000951035.1 Colobus angolensis palliatus
ACCAAATGTGTCTTTAGATAGCCCTGTCCTGGTGGTATTTTCAATAGCCACTAACCTTGCCTGGTACATTATGGGGGTTGTACATTGGCATGGAAATTTAAAGCAGGTTCTTGTTGGTGCACAGCACAAATTAGTTATATATGGGGATGGTAGTTTTTTCATCTTCAGTTGTCTCTGACCCAGCTCATGCGAAATAATTGTTGTTCTGTTAATACCACTCTGTAATTGCCAAAAAAAAAAAAAAAAAAAAAAGCAGCTGTTTAGTTGACATTCTGAATGCTTCTAAGTAAATACAATTTTTTTATTAGTATTGTTGTCCTTTTCATAGGTCTGAAATTTTTCTTCTTGAGGGGAAGCTAGTCTTTTGCTTTTGCCCATTTTGAATCATATGAATTATTACAGCGTTTATCCTTTTGTATAGTTAACTAATAAAAAGCTTTTGTCTACACACCCTGCATACCATAATGGGGTAAAGTTAAGTTGAGATAGTTTTCATCCATAACTGAACATCCAAAATCTTGATCAGTTAAGAAATTTCACATAGCCCACTTACATTTACAAACTGAAGAGTAATCAATCTACTCAAAGCATGGGATTATTAGAATCAAACATTTTGAAAGTCTGTCCTTGAAGGACTAATAGAAAAGTATGTTCTAACATTTATATGAGGACTGTATTCTTTAACTCCCATTACCATGTAATGGCAGTTATATTTTGCAGTTCCCACATTAAAGAAGACCTGAGAATGTATCCCCAAAAGCGTGAGCTTAAAATACAAGACTACCATATTACATTTTTTGTTGACATTAGTCTCAGTGAAGACTATGAAAATGCTGGCTATAGATGTCTTTTCCCATTTATCTAAATATGGACTGCCCAGGAAACGAGACTTTCCATTACAAGAATTTTTAGTTAATTGGGCCAGCTTTTAAAATGAAGATGCCACATTCAAAATAGGGTATATTTTCCTATATTATGGTTTGCCCCTTTATAAATCCAAGTAGATAGGAGGAAAAGAAGACACTGAAACTTTGCATCTCAGTATGAATTATTCAATTTATTTGAATGATTTTTCTTTACAAAACAAACTCATTCATTAGTCATTATCTGCTTAGCAGTTTAGGGAACAATTGGGGAATTTTGTGGTTTTCGAGATTATCATTTTCTTAAAGTGCCAGTATTTTAAAATAGCGTTCTTGTAATTTTATACACTTTTGTGATGGAGTGCTGTTTTGTTATATAATTTTGACTTGGATTCTTTCCATTTGCATTTGTTTATGTAATTTCAGGAGGAATACTGAACATCTGAGTCCTGGATGATACTAACAAACTAATAATTGCAGAGGTTTAAAAAAGAAAGAAAGAAACTGGCAAAAAAAAAATCTTACAAGTACTGAATCTTTTGTCTGTTCATGTTGCTGTATATGTGTCGTGTGTAGTGTCTATAAAAAGAGCTCTAATTGATTGGCTTAAAGAAAAATAAGTGCCTTAAATCAAATACTTTTCAGTTCACATGACTTTAAGCAATAAAAATAGTCTTAAGGATTACTGGTAAAATGAAAGTGTCATCAAAATGCAAAAAGGTGGTGTAAATCATACAACTTAGATACTAGGTTTGCTAAATGTTCCAAGGTTGTACACTGCCTGCTTTACAGATAAGTAAGGCCTGGGACACATGGAGCTAGATGTTGAAAAGTCAGACTTTATCTGCACTTCTGTCTGGGTCCTAGGATCCACACCTGGTACATAATTAAAATCACTTACCAACCAGGATTTTTCACCAAAAAGAGAAGTTGTTAAAAGTTAACAGTGCAACATGTATTTGAGATCACCAAACAGTTTTATATGCAAGGCATATAAAAACAGTAAAATGTGGGGGTTTTTTTTTTCAGTAAAAGATTATAAGAAAGCAGAGAAATGTAAATTTTGCCCTGGGATGAGGGATTATGTCAAATTTGATAAGATAGAGCTAGAGGTTTAAACAAGTTATAGAAAGATTGAAAATATTAATCTTGCAAAATCTGTAAACATTAACTAGACTCAAAAAGGATATTATATGATATTTTACAGTTTATATTCAATTTATATTAAGGACTTCAACAGGTGTTCTCAAATGCAGGTTTTTAATAGCCTTAAAGATTGTAACATTGGAAGAGAGAAAGAACGTACAGGACTCATAAAGAACTGACACGTTTACAAATATCAAGCAAAACAAGAGTTAACTAAATGGACTGCACTTAGAAAGTTAAAGCAACCTTTTTGACTTTTGCTTGGAATACTGCTGATCCTTGTTTTGATTTTCAGAGTCAAGGAAACTTATTTTGAACTATTTACTGCCTTTAATAATTGAATAAGGTATTCCTGTGAACAAAATTTCAAGCATGTTTGTTTTTCTCTGCCTGGTTCCTCTAGAATTTGGAAACTATCTGTGGGTACTCTTAGCTTATGGCAATATAGTTGTTTACATCAGTGAGTGCAATAAGAATCCATTTTTCTTTTTCAACAGGACACAATTGGAAAATCTGGTTATTTTACCAAAGCTTTGACTAAAAGGGTGTGTTTCCCTTTAAGGAATCAAGCTTGACATGCAGAGCCAATAAAAGCCCCTTGGAGAGAAGTGGCCTCATACACTGTCTACATAGTCCCCACACAGTGTTCTTAACCTGTGGTCAGTAAAGAATGTCACTTTCTAACAGGTCCAGGAGCTCCAAGTTTATCTTAGGACCTCAAGAGGAGAGGATCACTCAACTCACAGGTATTTGAGGATACAAACCCATGGCTGAGCTTGGCTTTCAAGGTCTTACCTGAGATTTCTTGTGGAACAGAGTTCCATCAAGGTCAATCTAAAAGGCCTATGTAGAAATAACCATTCTTGCTTTGCTGCATTTTATGCAAATAATCAGGCCAAGTATAAGACTAAAGTTTATTCTACAAACAACACACACAGTCTTATCATAATTTGTTTTTACCAAAAATGAGGACTGGAGAGAGAAATTGTGCTCCAAAGCTTACCATACATTTGTCATTAAATCCTAGTCTCATTAATTTTTTTTTTTTTTTACCTTTTTGACTACATTTTAGACTAACACTGTTTATTCCTGTGAATCAAGTGGCAATCTCCTGCAGCTTGGAAGAAACAAAAAGGGATGGGTAATGTAAAAATCTGGATCAATATGCTAGTTCTGGGCAATTATCCTGCAAATTCTGCCAGGTAATGAAAGTGAATAGGGTGCTCATAACCCAGAGGTTTCTTTGTTTGGGAAAATAAAACCAAAGAACATGAAGTTCCAGACCTCCAAAGGGAAATTCTCCAACTGAGTCTGCTAGGACTTTTTATTGGGTTTAGTGATACATCATACCTTTTAGCTCCTACAATATCAGCCATGGCCCATTTGTAATAAGACTAATTGCTGGATCTGTCCGGAGCAGTTTGCTCAGCTCAACAACACTAAGGAACTGCAGTATAATAGCAATGTTCTCCAACCTATTTTTAAATTCCTGTGACATGGCCACATCATCTGGAGACATCCCTAACCTAGGCTCCTTTTTAGAAAGTGCACTATCTCGGACATGCCAAACAAAGAGATCTATCATTTTCATGCCCTCATATGGAGATTTAACCGAAAGAGAAGATTGGAGAGGGCACGCACATGACAATCCCATCTTAGACCATGAATGGGGAATTCTATAACCAAAGGTCTCTTCTGGTTTGCTGGTATTCCTCTCCTTGCCATTATGATGCAACAAGGATAGAAGGCAACAGTAGGAGCCATAGAAGCACAGCACCCATAGACTCTTTAGCCTCAGTAGTAGCATGGAATAGATGGGCCTTAGATGTCCTTACAGCTGAAGTAGGAGGTACCTGTGCACTTTTAAATGAAACATGCTGCTGCTGGATTACCACCTCTAGTAAAGTAGAGGAAAATCTACAGGTACTTGAAGATCAAATCAAAATTCTTGACAGGCTCAGGGAAAATGCAGGCTTCAGCTTCCGGTGGCTACAATCCCTCTTTAATGAATTTCAGTCTTCTTTATGGAATTGATTAACCCCTTTATTAAGCACTCTCTTGCTTATATGTCTTGTATTAATATTTGGACCCTGTATACTCAATACTATAGCTCAAATTGTTTCCTCTAGCCTAGAAGCAATCAAACTCCAACTGGTGCTGCTAATGGAACTATGCATGGACACGCCATTCTTCTGAGGACCCTCAAACCAACCCCAGGAGGAGCCCTGGCTGCTCTTCCCCATTTGATGCTCCTTTTCAAGCAGGAAGTAGTCAGAAAGAGTCATTGCCCAAAACCACCTAACAGCAGTTGGGGTGACAGCTCCACAGGGGGGAATGTTATAGGAGTTATTAAGAAATCATTTTAGGCAGATAGAGAGAAAAAGGCGTCCTTGGAAAGTTTTTGTTTCTTTTAAAGTAGCTCCAGAAATGTTTTTTGTCTAGCAGGAAGCCCTAGCTCTTAAAGCTGGGCCAGCAAGCTTTGATATGCAAATGCTGGCCATTAAAAACTGGGTCCACCCAAACATGACGATTCCCACCATCTTCTTCTTGCCCTTGCCTCCACATGTGCCTGGCAACATGGCCGCCCCCCCATATCCCCACGTGTTAGAACATCATGGTGCCCTGCATTTGCATAATAAAAGGCTAGGGTGGGAGGGTCATTTTTTTTGTGGGCTACATGAAGGACATGCCTGGTCAAACCAATCCCCTGAGCCCTGTGCAAATCAGACACCACCTCCTCCAGCCTACTCATATAAGCAGCCACTTTCAGCCAGGCGCGGTAGCTCAAGCCTGTAATCCCAGCACTTTGGGAGGCCGAGACGGGCAAATCATGAGGTCAGGAGATCGAGACCATCCTGGCTAACAGGGTGAAACCCCATCTCTACTAAAAACTACAAAAAACTAGCCGGGTGAGGTGGCAGCGCCTGTAGTCCCAGCCACCCAGGAGGCTGAGGCAGGAGAATGGCATGAACCTGGGAGGCGGAGCTTGCAGTGAGCTGAGATCCGGCCACAGCACTCCAGCCTTGGTGACAGAGCGAGACTCCGTCTCAAAAAAAAAAAAAAGAAAAAAAATCAGCATTCAGACAAAAAGTTTTCTCAGCAAGGCAATTTTACTTTCTGCAGAAAGGGTGTTGCTCATCAGCAATCTTGTCACAAGAGCACAATGAACAAAGAAAGGCAGGAATATTTATCCCTTATGCATTGGGTCGTTACTGCTGCATCCTATTTCCGTTGATTAGAGCTGGACCTCACAGTCTAAGCTAAACCCGATTGGCTAACAACTTAAAACTTTCCTAAATAGATAAAGGCAATGGAGAACAAAAGGAAAAGAGGAAGTTGCTTGAGAAAGGATTTAGAAAAGTAGTAACATTTCCAAATAAGGAAGGGGCATAGGCTGCGAGCTGGGACACGCGTGAGCATGTCCAGAACAAATATCTTTGTTAAAGTACAAGGACTTAGAATGTGCTTATTCCCTTATATCTAACAGTTACATAGGATAAAGCTTAACAAAGAGTTATTAGCACAAAGGCAAGGAGGCTTGAAGGAAGTTAGTCTTTAAAGAAAATGATTATTTTTGCTGGGTGTGGTGGCTCATGCCTGTAATCCCAGCACTTTGGGAGGCCCAGGTGGGTGGATCATGAGGTCAGGAGTTCAAGACCAGCCTGGCCAAGATGGTGAAACCCCATCTCTACTAAAAATACAAAAATTACCTGGGTGCAGTGCCAGGTGCCTGTAATCCCATTTACTTGGGAGGCTGAGGCAGGAGAATTGCTTGAACCTGGGCGACAGAGGTGGAAGTGAGCTGAGATCAAACCACTGCACTCCAGCCTGGGTGATAGAGTGAGACTCGGTCTCAGACAGAAAGAAAAGAAAGAAAAGAAAAGAAAAGAAAAAAAGAAAAGAAAAGAAAGAAAAGAAAGGAAAGAAAGAAAGAAAGAAAGAAAGAAAGAAAGAAAGAAAGAAAGAAAGAAAGAAAGAAAGAAAGAAAGAAAGAAAGAAAGA
>NW_012122598.1:5185738-5190800 GCF_000951035.1 Colobus angolensis palliatus
AAAAAAGCAGCCACTTTCTGCTGCACTTGGGGTTTTTCTTTGTTTGAATGCCCCATCTGTCTCTGTATAGGGGGAGCTGTTTTCTTCTTCTTTCCTCTTTCTTGCCTATTAAACTCTCTGCTCCTTAAAACCACTCCACGTGTGTCTGTGTCATTTTATCTAAATTGGCAGGAGACTAAGGACCCTGGTATTCCTCCAGTTGTCAGAGTCATATCACTCCAAAGGGGCTGACTCGTGGGGCAACTGAATCTGCTTTGCCACAAAGTCACCCTTGCAAACAAGCTAATATAGGAACCACATGTAACTTAGTCAGACTATATTGTGTAACTTCAAGAAATTGCAGTACATTACCAGCTGTGACATTCCTGAAAATTCAAAGGAGCTCAAAGTTGACAGAGCAGGAGCATTGGACAAGCCCCTCATTCTAAAGTTCACCTTAATAAAAAAATTGCCTAAATCTAAAGGTCATCAGCCTAATGGCTAAGATCAGTGCAACCATAAACCACAATAACATCTCCAACCAGAAACATCCCAAACTCCTCCCCAACCACAGACATGCTAGCCCCAAGATAAGTCCCCTCTGGCCAGGAAGATGCCAGCCTCAAGATAACCCCCCTCTGGCCAGAAAGATGTCTGTTCCAAGATAACTTCCCCTCCTCCCAGAGACATTTCAACCCTGCCATAAAACTTCTCTCACACAGAAACATTCCAAGATTGTAATAAGCTCCTCACCCTAAAACCAATATATACTCTTAGTCTGTAGAAAAAGCGCTCCTGAATGAAATCAGCCAGAAGCCCCTCTCAGGTTTTATCTAAAGTAAACCTGTATTTAACTGCCAGCCATGTTTAATATTTCTTTCCTCTTTCTTTAACTCTTACAAAAGTCACAAGAAGAAATGAAAGGAATAATCAGCAGCCCTATTCAGAAGTTGGTTTCAGGACTTAATTGCTGTAGTTTGGGTTTAACTCTCCCCTCCTACTTTAGTCCCACCCTAAGCTGCATTTATAATTTTGTGACTGAGGATGATTTGTTTGTTAATGTACTGTAACATTAACTTTGGACAACTTGTTACTTTGATGTCCTGTTGGCTCAGCAATGCTCAACATACCAATTGTTTTGACAAAATAAATTTACTAAAATTTGGCTAAAATCAAACCTTGGCATACAGGTGTGACACAACTTTAACAGGAATAATCAATGCATCCATAAATATAAGAAGGAGAAAAACCCTTACACAGTAGCCTGCATTAGGACTGTTTGATTCTTGCAGACTTGGGGGCTAGGGCAACATTTTAAAGCATTAAAACATAGTTTCTTATGTGGCCAACCTGTACTAAGTTAAGTTTGAACTTGCTCACTCTATCCTGGATAGGCACTTAGAACCTTACACTCTTTAAATAAGCCAGTCCAATCATGATGAGGTGGGATATATCAATATACCCATTAACATTTTTGAAAGCACTCTTTGAAGTTAATTCAAGTAAAAGCAATTTCACATTTAACATACAGGCAATTTATTCTAAGCTAGGCAAATGGGCCAGGTATGGTGGCTCACAACTGTAATCCCAGCACTTTGGGAGGTCAAAGTGGCAGATCACGAGCTCAGGAGATCAAGACCATCCTAGCTAACAGGGTAAAACCCCATCTCTACTAAAAATACAAAAATTAGCCAGGCATGGTGGCATGTATCTGTAGTCCCAGGTACTCGGGAGGCTGAGGCAGGAGAATTGCTTGAACCCAGGAGGCAGAGGTTGCAGTGAGCCTAGACCATGCCACTACACTGCAGCCTGGGTGATAGAGTGAGACTCTGTCTCAAAAAAAAAAAAAAGGGGGGGGAGGAGTTTCATTTAATTGTTTTTTCAATACCTGCCACAAACAAATTTGAAATGTTAGAATGGCTGACAATGGCAATGACCAGTTCTCATCACAGGCCTGGTTGGATTCTGGTCTTCGATACATGCTAGTGTTGCTGTTTTTCAGTCAAGAAGGAGTATGGGGAAAAAAAAAGTGGGGAGAGGTAGGATCTGGCAAGATGGTCGAATAGAAACAGCTCCAGTCTGCAGCTCCCAGCCAGACCAATGCAGAGGCAGGTGATTTCTGCATTTCCAACTGAGGTACCCTGTTCATCTCATTGGGACTGGTTAGGCAGTGGGTACAGACCATGAAATGTGAGCAGAAGCAGGGTGAGGCACTGCCTAACCTGGGAAGTGCAAGGAGCAGGGAGCCTCCCTTTCTCAGCCAAGGGAAGCCATGAGGAACTGTGCTATCCGGCACAGACACTACGCATTTCCCACGGTTTTTGCAATCTTCAGATCAGGAGATTCCCTCTTGTGCCTACACCATCAGGGCCCTGGGTTTCTAGCACAAAACTTGGTGGCTGTTCAAGCAGACACCAAGCTAGGCGCAGGAGGTTTTTTTTTCGTACCCCAGTGGCACCTGGAACCCCAGCAAGACAGAACCGTTCACTCCACTGGAAAGGGGGCTGAAGTCAGGAAACCAAATGATGTCTCTCAGTGGGTCCCACTCTCACAGAGTCCTAACATCACAATTAAAAGAACTAGAGAAGCAAGAGCAAACAAATTCAAAAGCTAGCAGAAGACAAGAAATAACTAAGATCACAGCAGAACTGAAGGAGATAGAGACACGAAAAACACTTCAAAAAAATCAATAATCCCAGGAATTAGTTTCTTGAAAAGATTAACAAAATAGACCGCTAGCCAGACTAATGAAGAAGAAAAGAGGGAAGAATAAAATGGACACAATACAAATTTTTAAAGGGGATATCACCACTGATCACACAGAAATAGAAACTACAATCAGAGAATACTATAAATATCTCTATGCAAATACATGAGAAAATCTAGAAGAAGTGGATAAATTCCTGTACACATACACCCTCCCAAGACTAAACCAGGTAGAAGTCATATCCCTGAATAGACCAATAACAAGTTCTGAAACTGAGGCAGTAATTAATAGCCTACCAACCAAAAAAAGCTGAGGACTAGAAGGATTCACAGCCAAATTCTCCCAGAGGTACTGAGGTACAAAGAGAAGCTGGTGTCATTCCTTCTGGAACTATTCCAAACAACAGAAAAAGAGGGACTCCTCCCTAACTCATTTTATGAGGCCAGCATCATCCTGATATCAAATCCTGGCAGAGACACAACAACAACAAAAATGTCAGGCCAATATCCCTGATGAACATCGATGCAAAAATCCTCAATAAAATACTGGCAGACCAAATCCAGCAGCATATCAAAACATTTATCCACCACGATCAAGTTGGCTATATCTCTGGGATGCAAGTCTGGTTCAACATACGCAAATCAATAAATGTAATCCATCACATAAACAGAAGCAATGACAAAAACCACATGATTATCTCAATATATACAGAAAAGGCCTTCGGTAAAATTCAACATCCCTTCATGCTAAAAACTCTCAACTAGGTATTCATGGAACATATCTCAAAATAATAAGAGCTATTTATGACAAACCCATAGCCAATATCATACTGAATGGGCAAAAGCTGAAAGCATTCCCTTTGAAAACTGGCCGAAGACAAGGATGCCCTCTCTCACCACTCCTATTCAACACAGTATTGGAAGTTCTGGCCAAGGAAATCAGGCAAGAAAAAAATAAAGCGTATTCAAATAGGAAGAGAGGAAGTCACATTGTCTCTGTTTGCAGATGTCATTATTGCATATTTAGAAAACCCTATCGTCTCAGCCCAAAAACTCCTTAAGCTGATAAGCAACTTCAGCAAAGTCTCAGGATACAAAATCAATGTGCAAAAATCATAAGCATTCCTATACACCAATAATAGACAAGCAGAGACCCAAATCATCAGTGAACTCCCATTTAAAATTGCTACAGAGAAATAAAATACCTATGAATACAACTTACAAGGGACATGAAGGACCTCTTTGAGGAGAACTACAAACCACTCCTCAAGGAAGTAAGAGAGGAAACAAACAAATGGAAAAACATTTCATGCTCATGGATAGGAAGACTCAATATCGTGAAAGTGGCCCTACTGCCTAAAGTAATTTATAAATTCAATGCTATTCCCATCAAGCTACCAGTGACTTCCTTCACAGAACTAGAAAAAACTACTTTAAATTTCATATGGAAGCAAATAAAAGCTCATATAGCTAAGACAATTCTAACCAAAAAGAATATAGCTGGAGACAGCACTCTATCTGACTTCAAACTACACTACAAGTGTACAGTAACCAAAACAGCATGATACTGGTACCAAAACAGACATATAGACCAATGGAACAGAACAGAGGCCTCAGAAATAACACCACTATCTACAACCATCTGATTTTTGACAAATCTGACACAAACAAGCAATGGAGAAATGATTCCCTCTTTAATAAATGGTGCTGGGAAAACTGGCTAGCCATATGCAGAAAAGATAATCTGGACCCCTTCCTTACACTTTATACAAAAATTAACTCAAGATGGATTAAAGACTTAAACATGGCCGTGCGCGGAGGCTCACGCCTGTAATCCCAGCACTTTGGGAGGCTGATGCGGGCAGATCACCTGAGGTCGGGAGTTCAAGACCAGCCTGACCAACATGGAGAAACCCTGTCTCTACTAAAAATATAGAATTAGCCCGGCATGGTGGCAGATGCCTGAAATCCCAGCTACTTGGGAGACTGAGGTAGGAGAATCCCTTGAACCCACGAGGTGGAGGTTACGTGGGGCTGACATGGCACCACTGCACTCCAGCCTGGGCAACAGGAGCGAAACGCCATCTCAAAAAAAAAAAAAGAAAAGAAAGACTTAAATGTAAGACCTAAAACCATAAAAACAATAGAAGAAAACGTAGGCAGTAACATTCAGGACATAGGCATGGGCAAAGACTTAATGACTAAAACACCAGAAGCAATGTCAACAAAAGCCAAAATTGACAAATGGGATCCAATTAAACCAAAGAGCTTCTGCTCAGCACAAGAAACTAGCATCAGAGTGAACAGGTAACCTGCAGAATGGGAGAAAAATATTTGCAATCTATCCAGCTGACTAAGGTCTAATATCCAGAATCTA
>NW_012122598.1:5192230-5212200 GCF_000951035.1 Colobus angolensis palliatus
CAGGATGGTCTCGATCTCCTGACCTCGTGATCCGCCCGTCTCGGCCTCCCAAAGTGCTGGGATTACAGGCTTGAGCCACCGCGCCCGGCCTCCATTGTATTTATAGTCTCTTATGCTCAATTTGGCCAAACATTGTCCACCACTAAAAATGCCTCTTCCACTTGGAGTTCTGTACTGATTTTGTGGCCAGAAATGAATCTTTACACTGGTATAAGAAGTTGGCAAAAATTTCTTAAAGTGCAATCGATTTTCAGGTGTATTGTGCCTTGTTCTAAAACTTATAAATAGGTGCACTTGACAGTATTGAGGTCATTTGTTATGGTGCTATTTCATTTAGTATAGGTTTAGTCTCCTGTACATTTTACCCATACCATTTTACAAAGTTCTTATTTTACTGCACATTCAGAGACTTTTACATATATGTCTTGTGTGCATATCCTCAAACCTCCAATCTTATTTTGTCTCTCGGAGATTGTTGAATGCAGCTTGTCAAGAAGTAGATTCTAAAATTTAATTTGGGAGCATGGAATAATAGTTGAGAAGAAAGCTATCTGCACACAACAGATTTTAGATATTTTGCTGCTAGTTGTATAATATTTATTAAACATTTTTGACAAATATTTATTGTTATAAGCTTAAAAATGATTCTTTGAAAGGTTAAAGAAACTTGACCAAAAGACAGTACAAAAAACACTGGCACTTGAATGTTGCATGTCACCATATGAGAAATAATGTATTTCAGGGTAGTGTGAGCTTCTAATGTTAAGTCTTATTAAACTTGGGTCAAATTAAGCAGATCCAGCATTGGCAATATAGCTATAATTTTCTGACAAAATTTAAGACAAAATTGTCAACTTGAAATTAAAATATGCCAAGGTTTTGATATACTTGTCATAAGACATTAATGAAACACTTCTAAACACTGATATGAAGTGTCCACATCCACAAAGGTTCTCTGAGTTTTGTTTAGTTTTATGTTTTGTTTGGTTTGGTTTTCAGTGATAATCTGGCATATTTGCAATCCTCAAATGTGGTTATTTTTGTGTATTGCCATCATGAGTGACTTTTACATTCAGTTTTATCAGCCAGCAATATTTTCAGTAAATAAAGAATGGAATTGCTGAATGTAATCATTGAACCTCTAGTCACTGTAAGTTTAGTAATTGCTTACTGTATTAGTTTTAGATGCTAGCAGTGCATGTGCTATGTTTATTCTGATTTTACTAAAATAATAAGTTGAACAACAACAACAAAAGGAACAAACTAGGCTCTCTCTGAGGTTGTTTAGAATAAATGGGAGATTCGTTTGACTTACATAAAGGAAAGAAGGGAAGAGGATTAAAGGGGAAAATAGTGTTCCACCAAAGCAGAAGTACTTTAGAAAGGAAAGCAAAGAAAAAATCACTATTCTGAGGATTAAAAGGCGAGGAAACCAGCCCGTTGGAGGCACAAATATTCCTGTTCCAAGATGGCTGTCTAAATGCAGCCAGGAAGAACATCTCCCACTTACAGGCCGGGACATTGGGAAGACTGGTGCACTCCTAGCAGATCTTCAGAGGGAAAGCATTGAGAGTAGATGAAGGGAAAACAAAGAGGAAGACAAAAAGGGGAGGAAGCTGAATGCAGCCTGGAGGAACATCTCCCACTGACAGGCCAGCATATTGGGAAGACTGGTGCACTCCTAGCAGATCTTCAGAGGGAAAGCATTGAGAGTGCATGAAGGGAAGACAAAGAGGAAGACAAAACAGGGAGGAAGCTGGGAACCCTGCACCAAGCTACGGTGCACCAGGATTAATTCCTGGCCCCAAACAACTCCTGCAGAGGGGATGAGTTGAACAGGCAAGGAGTAACCTGCTCTCACCACAGCCCTCTGGAATCCCAGCAGGAGGACACTTCTTGACCACCACAGAAACTTGGGCTGGCAGGGAAGGCTGCTTAGGGAAGTGGTAGAGGCAGAACTCCAGCCAGTATGGAGCCTAGAGGATTCGATGTGAGAGTCTCTGTAGTGGAGCATGGTCAGGGACACCCATCCACCTAGGCTTGACTTGCTCCCATAGATTTTAGCCCTAGGGGAACTGCTGGGCCTGAACTCTGAAGGGCAGTCTTGCCCATGAGATGGGGCTAGTCCGACCAGAGCACTCCTTGGTCTGCTGGCCTCTCCTAGGGCCCCAGCCTAGCCACACCTGCTTGCAGTGCAGCCCCCAGATACCTCCTGGGGTGCCACATCATAGCTCCAGCACTGGCAGACCACACCTGACAGCAGAGTGCTCCAGCAGAGCAGCCCCAGTGGACACACCAGCTGACCTGTACCATCCCTCAATGGCAGAGTCTCCCACATACCACTTTGCCTCCAGATATTTGCCCATCCCCACCACCCAATCACTTTGCCGGCACATGTGTGCATGAGCTGACCTAGTCTTTCCTTTCCTTCCCCACCAGTGCATGTGTGTGCATGCACCTTGCCATGCCACTGCTGTTGGTGTGAGTGCACTTCACCCACTCCCACCCCTGCACCGCCACTGTCATGGGAGCATTGGTGGGCATGGAGCCCATCAGCCCCACCCCCACCAGTGCCCTGCCCCTGCACTGAGGCTGCCGAGACAAAACTAGGCACAGAAAACAGCTAACCCACCTCCAGCCCTGAGCAGCCACCAGTGCCAGCGTGAATGCACACAGAAGGTGCACACAGTCCTGCAACTACCAGCACCTCACCCCCGTGTTAACACCACCACTGTCACGAATACTTGCACAGTCCCCAGCAGGGGCCCCTGCCCATGAGCCATACTGCCGCCACTGTGGCTGCAAAAGCCCACATGGAGGCCAGCACCCCTGTGCCTGCTACCACCTTGCCACTGCCAACAAGCAAGAAACCTGCTGTGTTGCTACTGCCACTGCTGCCAGCATATGCAAACAAGGACGATCCCACTGCCACCACCCTGCAAAATGCTTTGACTGGTACCAACCATTGGAGTGTTGTGACCAGCATCTGGGAACACCTCAGCCCCTCCAGCAGAGAAGGTTCCTTACCTCAAGGAGCCAGAGATCAAATCTGGAGCCTGCTACCACTCCCCCAGTGACAGAGCGTAACAGTCCAGGAGTCCCAAGTTTTCCTTGGCACCCTAAAATCTTCAAGTAATGAAGCCAGTCAACTGAACACACTGTGTACTACAATCAAATCCCCAAGGTGATCAAACAGGATAAAAGAATAAAATCCACAAGACAGCAACCTTAAAGACTGAAGAAACATCAGTCCACAAAGTTGAGAAAGAACCAGCACAAGAACTCTGAAGATTCAAAAAGCCAAAGTGCCAAAGTGCCTTATTTCCTCCAAATGACTATACTAGTTCTGCAACAAAGGGTTCTTAACCAGGTTGAGATGGCTGAAATGACAAAAATAGAATTCAGAATATAGATAGGAATTGAGATCATCAAGATTTAGAAGAACATTGAAACACAATCCAAAGAAGCTAAGAATCACAATAAAATAATACAGGAGCTGATAGACAAAATAGCCAGTATAGAAAAGAACATAATCCAACCTGATATTGCTGAAAAACATACTACAGGAATTTCATAATGCAATTGCAAGTATTAACAGTAGAATAGGCTAATCAGTGGAAAAAATCTCAGTGCTTAAGACTGGCTTTCTGAAACAAGACAGACAATAATAATAATAATAATAATAAGGAATGAACAAAATATTTGAGAAATACGGGATTATGTAAAAAGACCAAATCTACAACTCATTTGTGTCCCTGAAAGAGATAGGGAGAATGGAACCAACCTGGAAAACATTATTTTAGCATATGATCCATGAAAATTTCCCCAACCTAACTAGATATTCCAACTTCCAAATTCAAGAAACGCAGAGAACCCTCACAAAATACTTCACCAGATCATCCACAAGACACATAATTATCAGATTCTACAAGGTTGAAATGAAAAAAAAAAAACAGGTTAAAGGCACCTAGAAAGAAAGGACAGGTCATCTACAAAGGGAAGTCCATCAGACTAACAGTGGACCTCTGAGCTGAAATCCTAAAAGCCAGAAGAGATTGTGGGCCTATATTCGACATTCTTAAAAACAAGAAATTCCAACCAAGAACTGCATATCCAGCTAAGTTAAGCTTCAAAAACGAAGGAGAAATAAGATCCTTTTCAGACAAGCAAATGCTAAAGAAATTTGTTACTACCAGACCTACCTTACAAGAACTACTAAAAGAAGTACTAAATATGGAAAGGAAAGACCATTACCAGCCACTACACAAAAACACTTAAGTACACAGACCAGTGACATGATAAAGCAATCACACAAATAAGTCTGCAAAATAAGAGCTAACAACATGATGACAGGATCAAATCCACACATACCAATGCTAACCTTGAATGTAAATGAGCTAAACGCCCCAAATGAAAGGCACAGAGTAGCAACTTGGATAAAGAAGCAAGACCCGAAACTATGTTATCTTCAAGAGACACAACTCACATGCAATGACACCCACAGGCTCAAAATAAAGGGAAAAAGAGAAATCTACCAAGCAAATGGAGAACAGAAAAAAAAAAAGCAGAGGTTGCACTCCTGATTTCAGACAAACTTTAAACCAACAAGGATTAATAAAGACAAAGATCTAACTATCCAAAATATGTATGCACCCAACAAAGGAGCACCCAGATTCATAAAGCAAGTTCTTAGAGACCTTCAAATAAATGTAGACTCCCACACAATAATGGTTGGATACACCAACACTCTAGTGACAGTACTAGACAGTATACATCAAGGCAGAAAATTAACAAAGATATGCAGGACCTGAACTCAACACTAGACCAAATGGACCTGACAGACGTCTACAGAACTGTCCACCCCAAAACAACAGGATATACATTCTTCTCATGCCACATAGCACATACTCTAAAATTGACCACACACTCAAACATAAAACAATCAGCAAATGTAAAATAACTAAAATCATTTTGACCACTCTCTTGGACCACAGCATAATAAAAGTAGAAATCAAGACTAAGAAAATTGCCCAAAACCATACAATTATATAGAAATTAAACAATCTGCTTCTGAATGACTTTTGGGTAAATAATAAAATTAAGGCAGAAATAAAGTTCTTTGAAACTAATGAGAATAAAAATACAACATAGTGGAATCTCTGGGTCACAGCTAAGGCAGTGTTAAGAGGAAAATCTATAGCACTAACACTCACATCATAAAGTTAGAAAATCTTAAATTGACAACCTAACATCCCAAGAAGAAAAGCTAGAGAAGCAAGAACAAACTGAACCCAACGGTAGTGGAAAACAAGAAATAACCAAAGTCAGAGCTGAATTGAAGATTGAGACACAAAAAACCATTAAAAATTTTAACAAAGCTGGGAATTTGTTATTTGAAAAAAAAAACAAACAACAAAACAGTAATATAGATACACTGCTAGCTAGACTAATAAAGAAGAGAGAAGATGCAAATAGACAGAATTAGAAATGAAAAAGAGGATGTTACCACTGATCAGGATTGAATCAGTAATAAATAGCCTACAAACCAGAAAAAATGCCCAGGAGCAGGTGGACTCATAACAAATTCTACCAGACGTAAAAAGATGAGCAGATACAATTCCTACTGACACCATTCCAAAAACTTGAGGAGAAGGGACTTTTCCCCAACTCATTCTTTGAGACCAGCATCATCCTGATACCAAAAGCTGGCAAAGACACAACAGAAAAGACAACTTCAGGCCAATACCCTTAATGAACATTGATGCAAACATCCAACAAAATACTGGCAAATCAAATCCAGCAGCACACCAAAAAACTAATCTACCATGATCAAGTATGCTTTATCCCTGGGGTGCAGTTGCTTCAACATATACTCATCAATAAATATGATTCATCACAGAAACAGAACATAAAAAACAAAAACCACATGATTATCTCAGTAGATGTGCAAAATGCTTTTAACAAAATTCAACATCCTTCATGTTAAAAACTCTCAATAAACTACATATTGAAGGAACATACCTCAAAATAACAAGAGTCATTTATGACAAACCCATAGCCAACATCATACTAAATGGGCAAAAGCTGGACGCATTCCCCCTTGAAAACCAGAACAAGACAAGGATGCCCTCTCTCACCACTCCTAGTCAACGTAATATTGGAAGTCCTAGCAACAGCAATTAGGCAAGAGAAAAAAATGAAAGGCATCCAAATAGGAAGACGGCAAGTCAAACTATCCCTGTTTGCAGATGAAATGATTCTACATATAGAAAACCTCATAGTCTCAGCCCAAAAGCTCCTTAACCTGACAAACAACTTCAACAAGTTTCAGGATACAAAATCAATGTACAAAAATGACTAGCATTCCTATACACCAACAAGAGCCAAGTGGAGAGCCAAATTAAGAATGCTATGCCATTCATAACTGCCACAAAAAGAGTAAAATACCTAGGAATACAGCTAACCAGGGAGGTGAAAGATCTCTACAATGAGAATTACAAACACTACTGAAAGAAATCAGAGATGACACAAATAAAAAGAAACACATTTCATGCTCATGGATAGGAATCATCAATATTGTTAAAATGACCACACTACCCAAAGCAATTTGTACATTCCATGCCATTTCTATAAATCTGCCACTGACATTCTTCACAAAACTAGAGAAAACTATTTTAAAGTTCATACAGAACCAAAAAAGAGCACGAACAACCAAGGCAATCCTAAGCAAAAAGAACAAAAGTGGAGGCAACACATTAGCTGACTTCAAACCATACAATAGGGCCACAGTAACAAAAACAACATAGTACTGGTACAAAAAACAGACACATAGACACATAGACCAATGAAACAGGATAGACAGTCCAGAAATAACGCTGCACACCCACAACCATCTGATCTTTGACAAAGCTGACAAAAACAATCAATGGGGACAGGACTCCTCATTCAATAAATGGTGCTGGGATAACTGGCTAGCCAGATGCAGAAGACTGAAGCTGGTTCCCTTCCTTACATCATATACAAAAATCAACTCAAGATGGATTAATAAATGTAAAACTCAATACTATAAAAACCCTCAAAAACAACCTAGGCAATACCAATCTGAACATAGCAACTGGCAAAGATTTCATGATAAAGACACCCAAAGTAATTGCAACAAAAGCAAAAATTGGTAAATGGAATCTAATTAAACTAAAGAGCTTCCTCACAGTAAAAGAAACTATCAACAGAGTAAGCAGACAGCCTACACAATGGGAGAAAATATTTGCAAACTATGCATCTGACAAATGTCTAATATCTAGCATCTATAAATAACTTAAACATATTTATAAGAAGAAAACAGGCAACCCCATTAAAAAGTGCACAAAGGGGCTGACTCCATTTTCGGACTCAGCCCACCTACACCCAGGTGAAATAAACAGCCTTGTTGCTCACACACACACACACACACACAACCACACAAAGTGCACAAAGGATATGAACAGACCCCTTTCAAAAGACATACATGCAGCCAACAAGCATAAGAAAAAGCTCAGTATCACTGATTATAAGCAAAATGAAAATCAAAACCACAATGAGATATTATCTCACACCAGTCAGAATGGCTATTACTAAAAAGTCAAAAAATAACAGATGCTGGTGAGGTTGTAGAGAAAAGGAAACACTTATACAATGTTGGCAGGAGTGCAAGTTTGTTCAACCATTGTGGAAAGCAGTGTGGCAATTCCTTAAAGAACTAAAAACAGGACTACCATTCAACCCAGCAATCTCATTTCTGGGTATATACCACCCAAAATATAAATCATTGTATCATAAGGACACATGTATGTGTATGTTCAATGCAGCAATATTTACAATAGCAAAGACATGGAATCAACCTAAATGCCCATCAATGGTAGACCAGATAAAGAAAATGTGGTACATATACACCATGGAATACTATGCTGCCATAAAAAAGAATGAGATCATGTCCTTGGCAATTAATGATAATTGGGGCTGAATGCCATCATCCTTAGCAAACTAATGCAGGAACAGAAAACTGAATACCACATGTTCTCACATATGAGTGGGAGCTAAATGATGAACATACATGGACACAAAGGGAAAAAAACAGACACAGGCGTCTCCTTGAGGGTGGAGGTTGGAAGGAGGGAGAGGATCAGAAAAATATGACTATTGGGTACTAGGCTTAGTACCTGGGTGAAAAAATAATCTGTACAACAAACTCCCGTGACATGAGTTTACCTATATGAGAAACCTGCACATGTACCTCTGAATCTAAAATAAAAGTTAAAGAAAAATAAAACAAATCAATGAGATATCATCTCACATCCATTGCAATGGCTATTACTAAAAAGTCAAAAAATAATAGATGGTGGTGAGACTGTGGAGCAAAAGGAACTCTTACACACTGTTGGTGAGAATGTAGTTCAGCCACTGTGGAAAGCAATTTGGAGATTTCTCAAAGGACTTAAAACAGAATTACCAATTCAACATAGCAATAACATTGGTGGGTATACACCCAAAGGAAAATAAATCATTCCACCAAAAGACGTATGCACTTGTATGTTTATAGCAGTAGTATTCACAATAGCAAAGACACGGAATTAGCTTAAATGCCCATTAATGGTGGATTAGGTAAAGAAAATGTGGCACATATATACCATGGAAAATATGTACCATAAAAAAGAATGAAATCATGTCCTCTGCAGCAGCATGGATGCAGCTGGAGGTCATTATCCAAAGTGAACTAACACAGGAACAGAAAACCAAATACTCCATCTTCACATTTATCAGTGGGAGCTAAAGATTTGGGACACATGGACACAGATGGGAACAATAAACACTGGGGACTCCATAAGGGGGGAGCAGGGAGGAGTGGAAGAATTGAAAAACTACCTATTGGGTACTATGCTCACTACTTGGGTGATAAGATCAATTATAACCCCAAACCTCAGTATCACTCAGTATCACACAATATACCAGTGTAACAAACCTACATATGTACCCCTGAATCTAAAATAGAAGTTGAAATGTATAAAATAATTTAAATAAGTAAATTAAAATATTGCTGTTTCAAAAATTAAAACTAAAGTAAAATGCAAGTTTAAATGGATTTCAACACAAAGTGTAAACACATGTTTACAATAAATTTGATCTTATGAAAACATTTCTTTTTTTTTTTTTTTTTTTTTTTTTGAGACGGAGTCTCGCTCTTTCGCCAGGCTGGGGTGTAGTGGCACAATCTCAACTCAGTGCAATCTTCACCTCCTGGGTCAAGTAATTCTCCTGCCTCAGCCTCCCGAGTAGCTGGGACTACAGGCGCCCGCCACCTCGCCTGGCTAGTTTTTTTGTATTTTTTAGTAGAGACGGGGTTTCACCGGGTTAGCCAGGATGGTCTCGATCTCCTGACCTCGTGATCCGCCCGTCTCGGCCTCCCAAAGTGCTGGGATTACAGGCTTGAGCCACCGCGCCCGGCCTATGAAAACATTTCTAACACCACATGTTAAAATTTTTGCTGTTGAAACTTTCTGACATAAAATTAAAATAAACTATTATTGATTGAAAAAATATAGTAGAGAATATCTCATGTAAAATAATTTTAAATAAGATTACCTATAAGTATATTTAATGAGAAATCTGCAAAAAGTATGAGGAAAAATTTAAAACACAACTGGAATCCTAATAAAAATGCCAAGAATTTGCAGTATCATTAAAATTGACCTTTAAGTTCATATATGAAAACAAACAAGAAAGAACACAAAAAACTGAGACAAAAAAAATAATTTTTTTCCTAGTGCTAAAGTTGCTTTTATTAACCCATTAAGCAGATACAACAAAACTTTCATTAAATTGAAACCCAACCAAATTGAACCCTTTTTTTTTTTTTTTTTGCTGCATTCTACTTTCAAGAAAAAAAAAAAAAAGACTCAAAGGCAAGAAAACAAGATGCTGTCAGGAACTTATCCTAAAATCAACTTTCAATGCGATATTTAGGGTCCATTAAATATGTAAACATAAAATAATTTATACTGAGATGAGTTGAAGAAAAAATAAAATAATAAAATAAACTGAGACAATATGACTAGGGAACATCATCATCAACAATAAAACATACATAGAAGCCTCTATAATTAAAAGAGTGACATACTGGTAGATGGAAGAGCAAATAGATAAGTATAACGGAATAGAAAGTCCAAAAACAGGTCTAAGTAGATGTGAATATTTAGTAGATAATAACAGTGGCAAATCAAATCACTAAAGAAAATCAAATCACTAGAAAAAAATGGATTTGAGACAACTGCATAGAAACTTGGAAAAAGAAAAAATAGTTCTATATCTTACAATACAAACAACATTTTATGCCAAATGATTTAGAGGTCTAACTGAAAAAAAATGACAACATACTAAAAGAAAACTTAGGTCATATCTTCTTTAAGTTTCATGTACACAAAGACATTCCAAATATTTCATATTGAATGAAAGTTTGGAGGTCATAGCAGAAAATATTGATAAAATTGCAAATAAAACAGAAACTGTTTGTATGAAAATGAAGATAAGTCAAAGGAAAACATGGGGAAAACATATTTGCAACATATCCCAAACACAAAGGGCTAATATATGTTATATATATACTTATGTATATATATGTGTGAATATACATATATAAGTATACACGTGTGACTATAAATATATACACACACATACACTTACATATGTACATACATACATACACACACACAAACACACACAATTGAGGGGCAAAGTACCAAATACCTGAGAGAAAAATAGGGGAAAGTTTATAGATAATTCACATAAATATGTAAACATTAACCTACAACATACAAAAAACATTCAAACTTTCTTCATTCCTCACCTATCAAGCTGGAAAATTTTAAAAATACAAAAAGACATTCTGTTGGTGAGACCAGGGGAAAAAGCCACTCTTATCCTTTGCTAGCAGGAATGCAAATTGTCAAAATTTTTCTAGAGATAAATTTAATAATACCTAATGAAGCTACATATGCCCTTACATTTTAATCTAAAAATTTCATTTTAGAAATCTATCCAGAAATTAAATTTCCAACAATGTAAAAATGCAAATGATCAAGGTTATTCATTGTGGAATAGTTTCAGTTGCAAAGCATTAGAAACAACCTAAATGCACACACATGGGAAAGTGATCAGACACAGACTATACATACATACAGTGGAGTACTATGTGGTCATAAAAGAGAATGGGTAATTTCCAGTTTCTGTTTGGCATGTAAGGAGTTTGGAGGTTGTCACTTCACCTTAACAACAAGTTATAGGCTGATCAAACTGAAAAGCAAATAACTCTTTTTAACTGTCAGAAAAGTGAAATCAAAGGGAAAATTACTGTCCCCCAAATCAGAGAGGCAGATAGATGAATACAGAGAATCATAATTTACTGGAGCAAAAACCTCAAAGCAGAACCTCAACATGAACCAGTACCAGGGTAGAAAAACCTGAACTGTAATTGACAAATTACTGGAGGCTTCGAGTGGCCAAGGCTGGGAGTAAAAACTCTGGGGATATGTCTAATAATGGGGAAACACACTTATGACTTGACCTCACAGATTCTCACAGTGAATATTGGGGAAAAAATTGTCCCATGCTTCTGAAAAGGAGAGGAAAAAAGAAACCATTTTTTAATATGCCAGAGTACTTTGTTTTTCATAATAAGGCCTGCCCTAAAGAGAAACTATCTTACCAGAGCCTAAACTATTAGCATTTTATCAGAGTCTAACTGACCTGGGAGAAGAAAATACCCAAATCTAGCCCCCTGGAGGCTTCCACAGAAGGAAAGAAAAAAAATCAAACTCAGTATTACTCTAGCCATCCCATTCCAGGGACAAGGGATTGAGAAGCATTGGTGAGGTTCACATTTTAGAAGCACAGGCTAAGACCTAATTTATAGAACCATGGACCACTTCCCTTCCCCCCACACTTTACCATCAAACCACTGAAAAAACACTTACCAGGGTTCTTTTTGTCCAGTACCTTCTGTCTAGCTGTTAAAAAAAGTTACAAGGTATAATAAAAGTCAAAATACACAATTTAAACAGACAGAGCAAGCATCAAAACCACACTCAGATATGGTAGTGATGTTGGAATTGTATGATCAGAAATTTAAAACAATTATTATTAATAAGCTGTACACCAACAATCTCCAAGCTGAGAGCCAAATCAAGAAAACAATCCCATTCACAACAGCCACAAAAGAATAAAATAGTTAGGAATACAGCTAACCAGGGAGGTTAAAGATCTCCACAAGGAGAACTATAAAATACTGCTGAAGCAAATCAGAGATGACACAAAGAAATGGTAATACATTCCATGCTTGACATGAAATGGTAAAACATACCATGTTTGACACCCATCAGAAGGGCTATTAAAAAAAAAACAACAGATGCTTGTGAGGTTGCAGAGAAATGGGGATGCTTATACACTGCTGTTGGGAATGTAAATTAGTTCAGTTATTGTAGAAAGCAGTCTGGAGATTTATCAAATACCTTAAAATAGAACTATCATTTGGCCCAGCAATTCAATTATTGGGCAAATACACAAAGGAATATAAGCTGTTCTACCATAAAGACACATGAATGTGTATGTTCATCATTGCACTATTCACAATCACAAAGACATGAATTCAACCTAAATGCCTAGCAATGCTGACAGGATAAAAATAATGTGGTACATATACACCATGGCATACCACACAGCCATAAAAAAGAACAAGAGCATGCCCTTCGCAGCAACATGAATGGAACTGGAGTTCATTATCCTAAGCAAACTTATGTAGGAGCAAAAAACCAAATAGCACATGTTCTCTATGACAAGTGGGAGCTAAACATTGAGTACATGTGAATACAAAGAAGAGAACAACAGACACCAGCACCTACTTGACAGTGGAGGGTGGGAGGAAGCTGTGGATCAAAAACTGCCTATCAGGTACTATGCTTATTACTTGGGTAATGAAACGATGTGTACACCCAACCTCCATGACATGCAATTTACCTATATAACAATCCTGCACATGTATCCCTGTACCTAAAATACAATTTTTTTAGAAAAGCCTTTGAGAAATATAGGATTATGCAGGGTGATCTAACCTTCAATTCATTAGCATTCCTGAGATAACAGAAGATAAAGTAAACAACTTGGAAAACACATTTGAGAATATAACCCAGGAAAATTTCCCCAATCTTACTAGAGAGGTCCACATGCAGATAAAAGAAATACAGAGAACTCCTGTGAGATACTATACAAGATGACTATCCCCAAGGCACAGAGTCATCAGTTTCCAAGGTCAGCACAAAATAAAAAATCTTAAGAGTCATATTACCCATAAAGGGAATCCCATCAGACTAACAGTAGACTTCTCAGCAGAAACCATACAAGCCAGAATAGATTAGGGGTCTATTTTCAACATTTTTGAAGAAAAGAAATTCCAGTCAAGAATTTCACACCCTGCTAAACTAAGCTTCATAAACAAAGGAGAAATAAAATCTTTGCCAGACGAGCAATCACTAAGAGAATTCATCACCACCAGACTGGCCCTACAAGAGATGCTTAAGGGAATTCTAAGCATGTTAATGAAAGAATAATACTTGTTACCACAAAAGCACACATAAGTACATAACCCACAGACCCTATAAAGCAACTACACAATCAAGACCAAAAAGCAACTAGCTAAGAATACCACAACAGGAAAAAAACCTTACATATCAATATGAAGCTTGAGTGTAAATGACCTAAATCCTCCACTTAAAAGTCATGGAGTGGCAAATTAGATAAGAAAACAAGACTGAACCTTCTGCTGTGTTCAAGAGACATATGTCACATGTAATGACACCTACTGGCACGGTTTAAAGGGATAGAGAAAGATCTATCATGCAATTAGAAATCAAAAAACAGCAGGGGTCATTATTTTTGTATTACATAAAACAGACTTGAAACCAACAACAGTAAAAAAGGACAAAGAACAGCATTACATAATGATAAAGTGTGTGATTCAAGATTTAATTGCCAAGACCAGCTCAGTCGGGGAGACCCTAACCCAGCAGGGCTAGAGGAATTAAAGACACACACACAGAAATATAGAAGTGTGGAGTGGGAAATCAGGGGTCTCACAGCCTTCAGAGCTGAGAGCCTCGAACAGACATTTACCCACGTATTTATTAACAGTAAGCCAGTGATAAGCATTTTTTCTATAGATTATAGATTAACTAAAAGTATTTCTTATGGGAAACAAAGGGATGGGCCAAAATAAAGGGATGGGTCTGGCTAGTTATCTGCAGCAGTAGCATGACCTTAAGGCACAGATCACTCATGCTATTGTTTGTGGTTTAAGAACGCCTTTAAGCAGTTTTTCGCCCTGGGTGGGCGAGGTGTTCCTTGCCCACATTCCGGTAAAATCACAACCTTCCAGCGTGAGCATAATGGCCATCTCGAACATGTCACAGTGCTGCAGAGATTTTGTTTATGGCCAGTTTTGGGGCCAGTTTATTGCCAGATTTGGGGGAGCCTGTTCCCAACATAACTATCCTAAATATATATGCAGCCAACATTGGAGCACCCAGATTTATAAAACAATCACTACTAATCTTAGGAAAAGACTTAGACAGCCACACAGTAACAATAGGGGCCTTCCATACCCCACTGAAAGTATTAGAGAGATCATCAAGACAGAAAACTAACAAATTCTGGACTTAAGTTTGACACTTGACCAGTTGGGCCTAATATACATTTACAGAATATTCCACCCAACAACCAGACCTCATTTCCACATGTAACATACTCTAAGATTGACCACATACGTGTCAAAAGGCAAGTCACAGCAAATTTTAAAAAATCAAAATCATAGCAAGCATCTTCTCACAGTGGAATAAAAATAGAAATCAATACTGACGGGAACTCTCAAAACCATACAGATATATGAAAACTAAATAACTTGCTCCTGAATGAATGTAGGAGAAACAACAAAATTAAGGCAGAAATAAAAAATAACTTTGAAACAAATGAAAATAGAGACACAACACACCAAAACCCCAAGGATGTGGCAAAAGTATAGTGCTTACTGTCTACATCAAGAAGATAGAAATATCTCAAATTAACAACCTAATATAACACCTAAAGGGACTACAAACTCGGAAAAGCACTAAACTCAAAGCTAGCAGAAGAAAAGAAATAACTAAAATCAGAGCAGAACTAAATAAAATGGAGAGCAAAATAAATAAATACAATCAACAAAATAAAAATGTTTTTCTTTGAAAAGGTAGAAAAGATTAATAGGCTGCTAGCTAGACTTCTTTTTAATTGTTTCATTTGGGAAAAGCACTTCCAAAAGGGCAGCTCCAAAATACAAAGACCTCTGCAACAATTATTTGTTTTTTGTAAAGTGAAAGAACGGGGGGATCCAAGGAATCAAAGCAGTAGATGGACAAACCAGGAGCATCCCAAATCATTTTCAGGAAACAGAGCGACAAAACACAAAAGCAAAATTTCCAATCAACAAATTATTCCAACAACTTAACTTTAGCTGGTCTTATGGATTCCCGAGCCCTCCCCTTCAGTGGAAAAGTATGACTAATTATTGGAAACCCATTACCCAATACAATAAACACCTTAGAACAGAGTTTTGAATCATATCTATCTACCTGAAAGCTCAGGGGTGGAATGAGGCAAATACCCACAAAAGCAAACACAAAAACCCAACAACAAAATGCCCCAAATAAGGACGAAGGTTTTTCAGAAAATGCCTGTACTGGAAAGGCTAGATTGTAAAACATTAAATACAACTGTGCATCCAAGACCCAGTTTTTGTTAATATATAGGATAAACAGGTAGTTTTAACCTCTATGGCTAACCCCATTTATCTATGACAACTACCAATATACTGCTTTGTCCTTTAAGATCTATTTGCCACACAAGGCTTAAACCACTAAACCAAGTTTTTCTGCTAAGGCTAAGAATACTGTATCTATGCAGAGATGAGAAGCTTATCACACACCCACACTCACACACACCACGTCAGCCCTTGGGAGTCAACTTCCAACTTTCCATTGATATTATGCCTCTATATCTTTTATATGTATTCTTTCTCAATTTTCCTATCATGCAAAACAATAGAAATCTCAACACATTCGCACCTGGTTCTGGTTACCCAGTAGTATTACTTGTGTGCAATTAAGCAAGAGACCAAAACCACAGAACAAGTGCATGTGGTAGGGATTACAGGGTAGGGAACAGATATAAAAACATAGAAGTGCAGATTTTACCAGAAACCTCAAGAATCTATGTCCCATGTCTGGAGCAAAAGGCTATTGGCCAGCTTAGGTCCCTTCACCCATCCCTCCTATTCTTGGACCCCAAAGCAGGGCCACTTTTACTTTTGAACCTGGGGTCCTCAAAATGAGTGTGTGAAAAGTCTATAAACACAATCTGGTTGAAAAACAGATGATGCAACACATCTACACTAACTGTCTGACAGTTAAATTCTTGTTACAAAAAACTAACTTTAAGCCTTATTTTTGTAACATTTTTCAACAGGGAAAACAACATGCTCCTCAGGGAAAGGTGAGGGGTTGAGAAGACAGACAGGCCCTGGGTAAAAATTCTTATGACACCACGTGGAGTTGACAGGCTTACCTGGGAGAGAACACAGGCACTGCCACACCACCACAGAGGACAGCTGCTGTCTGGGGTTAGCAGACCAGTTCACATGCCACACACGGTTGCTATAGATCCAAGTCATAAGAAATCTTCCAGCTCATCATGAAACAACTCCCACCGATCTTCAGTCTGTCAGTTCGTCGTCCCCACCTGAAGCCAAAAGCATAAGCAACATCTCACCCAGCTCAAAGATGACAACCTCTTCTTCATTGTCAAAGGGGTTGCTGTTCTCTCTTTCCTCAATTAGTTCCCAGAAGTGGTTCCTTTGTTGGGCCCCATATCTGCTTAATGTTTCCACTTTCTGTCTCTGTGGCTCCTCTCTCGTCTTTAGGCAGGCCTGTAAAAACAGTTCCCTCCAAATGGGCAGCTCCCACATCCTTCATCAAAATACCTGCACGCTTTGTTGCTCATTGTCTCTTTGTATTTCTGAAGAGTTTCTGCTTCTCTTCTTTCTCCTCCACCCAGTACTCACTTGGAATGACAAAGTTAGATGTGATCTGGCATTCTAGGCAGGACTTTACGATCTTGCTCTCAAATTGCTTAGCCCTCCTCCATGTGCAAATGCACTTGAGACAGTAGGTGTGGTTGCAGATGGAGAGGATCACAAAGCAGCGCTCGCTGGGGTTGGCTTTCTCATAGACCACCTCCATGCAGATCCCGCACACCATGTCTTTGCTGTGCTGCACAGCAAATCAGAGCTCTATGTCTTTCTCATGTGCCTCAATGCACGATTTTACATGCTGTGATCTCTGGGTAGCATCCACTGGATGCAGGACCTGTGGCCCACACATGTCACATGAATCTCCGTGGAGATACACACAGTTATCCCCATATCAGCACTCTCCCACCACAGCATGGGGGCACAGCTGCTTCTTTGTTTCCAAGGCAATTTGCTTTTCCTCTGATTCTTCCTTGGTCACTGGGCCCTGCAGGGGTGCTTCAGTGCAGGAAGGCCCCGTAAGACCACAGTAGGGTTGCCCAGGAACAAACTCAATAGCATTCACCCAGTCCTCTGAACCTGCTCCTACAGTTGCAAAGTTTGAATTTCTTCACTCATCTTCGCTTGTATTCATTTCACCTATGGATGAGAGACTTGAGGAAGCAGCAAGGGATGACTTTGTAGTTCGCTCTGTAGCAGTTGCTTCTTCCTGTTTCAATGGCTTGCTATGTTCATATCTGCAGTGGTCACCATAAACACACTCCCCTTGCTGAAAATACTTGCACACTACACCATACGGACTGTCAGAGAGGTCATGTGAGTATCCACAGTTACCTCCGTCCTTACAAACCCCATGCATAAAATATCTGCAGGTGACCTGTTTAGTCCAGCTGTGCCACCGCTGCCATGGCTGCCCAGCCATCGCTGCCGTGGCTGCCGTCGCGGCCGCCGCCCCCACAGTCCGCCCCAGGGGATGAGGCGGTAACTGCGGGGACCCGGGTCGGGGAGGCCCCTGCTGCTGCCGCTCCTGCTCCTAATGCTGTGGCTATTGTTCAGGGAGCAGCAGCCTCGCCATTGCTGTTTATCCCACACAGCAAAGCCTCGGAACTTCCGGGATTATATAGTTCCTGTCTGGCTGCTGGGAGAAGACCACGAGGCCAGGCGAGGAGAGGAGAAGGAGTCTGAGGCACTCGCTCGGTCCCCACCAGCTCTGCCCTAGCTAGAATTTTGTTGTTGTTTTTTGTTTGTTTGTTTTTGGTGCGGAGTCTCGCACTGTCGGCCAGTCTGGAGTACAGTGGTGCGATCTCAGCTCACTGCAACCTCCTCCTACAGGGTTCAAGCAATTCTCCCTGCCTCAGCCTCCCAAGTAGCTGGGATTACAGGCGGCTGCCACCACACCCGGCTAATTTTTGTATTTTTTAGGAGACACGGGTTTTGCCATGTTGGCCAGGCTGGTCTTGAACTCCTGACCTCAGGTGATCCACCCGCCTCTGCCTCCCAAAGTGCTGGGATTAAGGTGTGAACCACCGTGCCGGGCCCCACCTAGTTAGATTTTCAAAAAAGAGAGAGAAGGTCTGGCACGGTGGCTCTCACCTGTAATCCCAACACTTTGGGAGGCTGAGGCTGGTGAATCACTTGAGGTCAGGAGTTCGAGACCAGCCTGACCAACATGGCAAAACCCTGTCTCTACTAAAAATACAAAAATTAGCTGGGTGTGGTGGCATGGGCCTGTAATCCTAGCTACTCCGGAGGGTGAGGCAGGATAATGGCTTGAACCCAGGAGGCGGAGGTTGCAGTGAGCCAAGATTGTGCCACTGCAATCCAGCCTGGGCAACAGAGTGAGACTCCGTCTCAAATATAAAATAAAATAAGAGAGAAGATGCAAGTAAGCATAATCAGAAATGACAAAGGTGACATTACAACTAATCCTGCAGAAATACAGAAAAGCCTCAGAGACTACTGTGAATATTTCTATGCACACAAACTAGAAAATCTAAGGGAAATGCCAAAATTCCTAGAAAGACAAAACCTCTCACGATTGAAGCAGGAGGAAATAAAATTCCTGAACAGACCAACAGTTACTTATAAAATTGAATCAGTAATAAAAAACCTACCATCAAAAAAAAAAATCTCTAGACCAGATGCTTTCACAGCTGAATTCTACCACATACAAAGAAGAGCTGGTACTAATCCTACCGAAATTGTTTTAAAAATTTGAGGAGGGATTCCTTCCTAACTCATTCTGTGAAACCAATATCATTCTGATACCAAAATCTGACAAAGACACACACGAAAAGAAAATGATAGAACAATATCCCTGATGAAAAATCAAGAAGAAAGGGAAGCAGAAAGAAAGAAAAGGCATCCAAATAGGAAGAGATGAAGACAAATAATCTCTCTTCACTGATGATACGTACCTATACCTAGAAAACCTTAAATATTCCTCCAAGCCTCCTAGACTTGACAAATAACTTAATTAGGTTTCAGGATACAAAATAAACATACAAATGTTAATACCATTTCTAGACAACAATAACATTCAAGCTGAGAACCAAATCAAAAATGCAAAAATACTCAGAAAATACTTGCAAACTGAATTGAGCAGCACATCAAAGAGATAACCTGCCATAATCAAGTAGGATTTATTCCTGAGATGGAAAGATGGTGCAACATGTGTAGATCAGTAAATATGTTCACCACAAAGAGGATTCAAAACAAAAACTAAATTATCTCAATAGATATAGAAGAAGCATTCAGGCCGGGCGCAGTGGCTCAAGCCTGTAATCCCAGCACTTTGGGAGGCCGAGACGGGCGGATCACGAGGTCAGGAGAT
>NW_012122598.1:5213480-5214099 GCF_000951035.1 Colobus angolensis palliatus
CAAATGATGTTTGACAAAGCTGACAAAAACAAGCAGTGGGGAAAGGACATCCTGTTTAATAAATGGTGCTTGGAAATATAACTAATCATATGCAGAAGAATGAAACTTGATTCCTACTTCTCACCATATGCAAAAATTAACTCAAGATGGATTAAAGACTTAAATGTAAGACCTCAAACTAAGACAGTCCTAGAATAAAACTTAGGAAATACTCTTCTAGATATTGACCTAGGCAAAGAATTTATTACTAAGTCCTCAAAAGCAAATGTAACACAAGTGAAAACTGACAATTGAGACTGAATTAAACTAGAGAGCTTCTGAAAAGCAAGAGAAACTCTCAACAGAGTAAACAAACACCCTACTGAATGGGAAGAAAATGTTTGAAAACTTTGTAACTGACAAAGGACTGAAACCCAGAACCTATAAGAAACAGAAACAAGTCAACAAGCAAAAACAAACAACCCCATTAAAAAGTAGGCACCAAGACATGAACAAGCATTTCTTTTTTTTTTTTTTTTTTTTTTTTGTGAGCCAAAGATTTATTTATTCATTTCTTGCATTTGAAGTACTCTTCGATAACATCCTTGGCCTGAGACTCTTTTCCATAGTCCTTAACTAC